>NW_017295880.1:25277-25770 GCF_001594075.2 Trachymyrmex cornetzi | reverse complement strand
GCGGCGAAACCCTCAAAAGAAATTTCCATAAGTGAATTGTCCATGAATTTTCACAAAATACATTGTCACTAATGAAATACGATTACAAAAAACATCTCGCATTTATAATAGCATTATCGACTTTCTCTGCCTTATCGAAATTGAGATGAAGAGGGATTCCACACACAAATGTCAATCAGCGCAGTGCAGAGTACACACGTGACTTCGATGGCTTGCAAAGAGCATTAAAATCGGAAATGTATAGATTTTGATCAGGGTTGGCAAAAGTCCACATTTTTTGGATAAAGTCCATGCCAGTGGTAAAAACCGGTATTTTCCGGAAAAAACCAGCAAAAAAACTGGTTTTTTCTATTAAAAATAAGTAAATTTGATTATTTTTAGCTCGTGTAAAGATATACGGTAATCTCGCGCTTTGATATCTCTACTCTTAGCGCGAGACACTACACGGAGAGAATTTTCTCTTAGAATTTAGCCTGAAAATCATGATAATAGT
>NW_017295880.1:23570-23883 GCF_001594075.2 Trachymyrmex cornetzi | reverse complement strand
TGTGTGTGTGTATATTTTATTATATATAAAATATATAAACATGATAATATCGCATATTAATAGTCAGTTTTATAGTTTTTACCAGTTCATTATTCCAGTGGATAAACTCCGGACCGGTAAAATCCGGAATTTACTTTGGTTTTTTCCACCCACTGGACTCTTCCTGCCAACCCTGATTTTGATACTACGATGCATAAGGATTGTTTTAATACCAATATCATGCGAGCATCAAATTCTTTGACGAATTTTAGAGCGCGACGCGCGATCTTTCGCGACGTATTAATTATTTTCAGTTACTTTAAGTGAGCACTAA
>NW_017295880.1:22874-23122 GCF_001594075.2 Trachymyrmex cornetzi | reverse complement strand
TCTCTGGCGTGATGAGAAGGACTTGGAAGGGAATGAAAAGGTTTTTAATAATAATAGAAATATTTAAGACTATAAGATTTTAATATTTAATGTACACGGGGTGTAGCTGATAACCCGAGATTTAGATGTAATAATCGTAGGCCTGGTGGCCTTTCGTGTGGGCGCCACGTGGGGCGGAGATGGAAGTGGTTTTGGTCGCGGCGGCGGCGTAGCGGTGACCGCGGTTTTCGAGGCGTTGTTCTCAGTGG
>NW_017295880.1:19301-22063 GCF_001594075.2 Trachymyrmex cornetzi | reverse complement strand
TGATTATTTGATTGTTAATTATGATGTTCGTTATTCCTTGTCTTTTGGCGGTGTTATCTATGTGCTCTCATGCATTTTTCTATTAGTTTTTCCTATTATATCGGTCGCGCAGGCGCTGTGCGCGCGGCGTTCGATCGCGACGGTTTCAGTAGCTTATCCTATAGTTCTACGCGCTTGTAGTTGGCACGTATTGTATTATTTGCTATGCTTCGTGCTCGCGTTCGCTTGGTAAACGGCCGGGGTGCTATAATGTAGCGCGCCGGACGTTACAGTTGGAATATTTGAATTAACGCTATGTTTGAATTTTTTTTTTCTCTATTTTGGAGCACTAAAATCCTTGTGTACTTATTGTATGTACGTGCATTTTTTTTTATGAAGTTCCCAGCTTGCCATTAAGCTAGATCCTCCATTTTTTTTATTGCTGCTAAACGGTTTGACCACTAAAATTCGGAATAGGATACTAAATTAGCACCTAAAATTTTACTTTATCTTCAAAGCATACCTTCGATATTAATCATTCTTGCATGAAACATATAGTTCGAGACCTACGTTATAAATTGTCTTCGTATAATATGTATTTCGAAAATTATCGCATTAATGAGAGACTTAGAAGATAGTTTCTAAATTATACAGAGTAGAGGTAACATTAGCGGAAATCCTGAAAAATCTTGAAACATACACATTTTACAGAAAAGTGCTTTTCAAGTTGCAGGGTTTAAAATGACTTGTGTATTGATATCATCAGTTTGACTTTACGTTACGAGATATTTAATATTCCGTATTACAGGTATTACGATACATTTTTAAATATCTCAGAAGTTTTTAAACCAAGATGATATTTATTACACATCTAGAAGACGTGCGTCCCCCTTTGGCAGTGGGGGAGGGGAGAGGTGAGAATTACTTCAAACGAAATGCTAAAAAAATTATAATATTTGTTACCTTAATAACTTATTTTAAAACAGGGAATTCTTGTATTATATAGTTGAACTTTTTTTGTTTATAACGTTTTAACGAATAACGAGCGACGGCTGAAACCTGTTAGAGGTATATATAACTCAAAGAATATATACTCATGTAGTATAAATATAAAAAAGTGACGTACACTACTGTCGCTTATACTCTTACATATGTTACGTATATATATATATATACGTATATACAGGGTGTAACTAAAAAAAGGTACATGGAGCATATCATGAGATACAGGACAAGGATCTAAGTAGAAAAGTCCTGAGTCATTTTTTGATCGGAGCTTTTGGATCGTTGTTATACGATGTTAAAGTTAGCGAATTAGCTCCTGAGTATAGAAGGAATACTGAGACGTGGCAGGCGGAGTGGAGTTGACGAATTCGAGGCGGAAGAAGAACGACGGTGAGCAACGAAGCGGTTGTAATTATCAATTTCTCTCTCTCTCTCTCTCCTCTCTCCCTTCCTCTCTCTACACCTTGTTTAAAGAAATGAAGATAAGAAAGTGCAGAGCTAAAATTAATGATTTGGTGTTTTCGTAATAAATTATCGATTTAGAGTGAACTAATCGGTTACTTACTTTATTAAAATTATAATAAGTGTACTTCATTAAAATTATAATAACATGTATCGAAGTGACCTCCTCCTACTTCGATACATCTTCGATACATGTTCGATACATGTTCGATACATGTTCATGTAGAGAGAGGAAGCGAGAGAGGAGAGAGAGAGAGAGAAAGAGAGAGAAATTGATAATTACAACCGCTTCGTTGCTCACCGTCGTTCTTCTCCCGCCTCGAATTCGTCAACTCTACTCCGCCTTGCCACGACCAAGTATTCCTTCTATACTTTGGCGCTAATTCGCTAACTTTAACATCGTATAACAACGAATCGAAAGCTCCGATCAAAAAATGACTCAGGACTTTTCTACTTAGATTCTTGTCCTGTATCTCATGGTATGCTCCATGTACCTTTTTTTAGTTACACCCTGTATACGAATTATATACATTTTGAATAATTTATGGAAGCGTGTTACTCTCTCGGCTTCAGGAAGTATGCTTTTTTATTGTCTTTTTTATGATTTTTTTTCTGGAAAGAGTATAAGAATCGAGTTTTTGTAAATGAAAGTACATATTTATTATTATTATTCACATTTCATTATTTTAAGTTTCACCTGAAAGCATGTATCTATCCCCCTCCCCCATAGGCCATTGTCCTGAACTCTGCACAGCATGCAGCTTTTCGCGATAACAGAAATATTAACAATTTGGTTTATTTGAAACAAAAGTTCAAAAAAGGTCTTGAAGTGTATAAAAAATTATAGTCTTTATTAGAAGCGATTTAAAAATTCTTCATTTTTAACAAAATGGCGGCTTTTCAAATAATTTTCTATGTTTAAAAGTCAGTAATTTTAAATATCAAAAATTTAAAAATCGTATCGATAGAGACTACAATTTCTTAATCACTTTAAGTTCTTTTTCAATTCTTTGTTTTAGATAAATCAGATCGGAAATTTTTCTGGTACTACGAAACGCTGCATACCATGCAGAGTATAGGACGAAGGGCTGTGGAGGAAATATTTTTCAAACGTGAAATTAAAAATTGTAATTAATAATCAAAAATATGTAATACTATTTACAAGAAATAAGATTCTTATAGCGTGTATATTCTTCATTTTAAAAATTATGAGAAATGTATACTTTTTAAAGCCGAAAAATATGCGCTTGTAAGGACAGTTACGTCGCAGATTTTCTGTATAACTTTAATTAAAAAATAATATTGAAAATAGTCAT
>NW_017295880.1:18471-18672 GCF_001594075.2 Trachymyrmex cornetzi | reverse complement strand
AGCTCGTCGGTCACGGGCTGCGGCCAGGGTCGCAAAGAGGTTCGGCCAGGAGGAGAGAGACAAGGCGGTAATATTTCAGTAAAGTACGGCTTGGATAGATATAACGAAAATATATATTTGGTGTGTTCAGTACAGAGTTGTGAATGCGTGTATATGTATGTGTATGTGTGTATGTGTGAGACCAATTGTCGCGACTGGCAG
>NW_017295880.1:16026-17566 GCF_001594075.2 Trachymyrmex cornetzi | reverse complement strand
AACATACTTGCAATTTTCCCTTCAGTTGGCGCTCGTCTACAATGTTAACGTCAATGGAAAAAGATTTTGACATATGATGAACAACGTTTGGTGCACATTATTTATGTATGTCCACGTTATCAGTTATCGCTATACTTACCATTTATACTTACCGTCTCTCTTCCTCTTACACGTCATCTTCTTTTCCCTTATGCGATTACATTTCGCATCTTGGTCCCATCAATTGTTTTTTTAATATATATTAATAACAATAATAACTTAAATAATTACAGACACTGAGATATATTGTTTTAATATGCGTTTATTTTTTGTATAATGCATTATATACAATATTATCTGAAGCGCACATTATTAATTCGTATTCAATAACTGAATTCTTATCATAAATCTTACGCAAAGTGTTTACCACTTCGGGTTCAATTTATTCGCAATACAGTTTTAATGTAAATAACTTACAAAATATTTAAATTTATCGCTTATACTATTTGTATATTGGCACAAATCGAAATATGTGCTCGACACATTGTGTCGAGTTCAAGCATAAAAAGTATATTCGACGGTTTCATATACATACACTTGCCATATAAAGATAATTTTACATTGTCAACATCACGTATTTCAACAAATTTAATGACAAGATCCAGTATCATTACTTTCTATGACGTAGATGACTGCACCAATCGCTGTATAGCTGTCCGTTTTTTCGATTAACGCCATCCACATAGTATGAAGCAGAACGATGCGGTTGCCTCGGGTATCGTCAATCGCAATTTCTACGTAAGACATTGGTCCCACAGCGATCCCGATCTGCAGAAATTCGTACGCTGTTGGTGTCAACGCTAATAATCTTGTCAAAATTGTACGAGAAGACGCGCTGTAATGAAAAAAAAAACAAACGAATAAGTGATCTGCAGAGAAAATTATTAAAAACCATATATAAAATACTTACGGTTGAACGTATGAATCCATGTCTTCCGAGCGCCTCATGCAGTAACGTCACACGAACCGCTTTCAAATCCTATCCCCTTTTTTATCCATCATTATCAGAGGAATCACAGGGAGAATCTTCAGACCTAAAATTCGGCGGATAATAGACATGCAGGTCGGTAATATACATACGTCTCCGCCAAGGTAAAAACTCAACGATAACACACGTGCCTCGAGTACACGTATGAATTTCAGATCTTATTTCCTTTTTACTAATCGTTTTTACCGAAACGTAACCCTGCTGCTCTATCTGATATTTTGAAAATCAAGTATTAGTGCGTGTTTACACATTGCGGAAACCAAGTTCCCGGTTGCAAATCAAACGCGAGAGCGATGAACAATTACGGTTAGCCATTTTACACAGACTAACTTTCCACAAAAATCCTCGCGGATATTTGTATGACCATTACCGGTCAATGACATCAAAAATGCAAGCGTCAAATTTTTAGACACGTCCGGTGATGACATTAATGTAGTCTGACACCACATTGCAGCGTCTGGAAATTTGCAAGTTTCAATAGGGCTTTGTCCCCGTAATATAAGAAATTTTTTT
>NW_017295880.1:15428-15954 GCF_001594075.2 Trachymyrmex cornetzi | reverse complement strand
AATTTGATATAATTGAGATGCGACGTTGCCAAACAGTGCAATATCTGTTAATATACAACTGCTTTATTAGCGGAATATAAGAAGTTTTTTCAAGAATGACGATCATTAATATAATTTGATACAAATGCGACATTGCCAAATAATGTGATATAATTGAGATGGGACGTTGCCAAACAGTGCAATATACAGCTGCTTTGTTAGCGTAATTTAAGACTTTTTTTCAAGAATCATTAATGTAATTCAAGATTTTTATATTTCAGTCAACACCGATATGGGCTTGTTGAGCCAATATCTCATAAGTAACCTTATAAACTCAGCTGCTTAAATGAACTCTGTCTTTATCAATACTTTTTATCCTGTGTTAACGATTAAACATATTTTATGTTTAATTAATATTATAAAGAGTTCAATCTACTATGAACAGCAGTATCAATCTACTATGAACAGCTATCTGTCTGATAGCTGTTTAGAGCTGTTAAATATCAGTCTAATAGCTGTTTATAGCTGTTAAATATCAGTCCGATAG
>NW_017295880.1:12158-15346 GCF_001594075.2 Trachymyrmex cornetzi | reverse complement strand
CCTTGTAATTAATGTAATCTTTTTCTTGTTTATGAGATATATCAAGGATTTATAAGTACTCAATTATTAAACCAGATGAACATGCAACGTTTTAAAGACATTTACCATTAATGCATCTATTATTGTGTGAAGATTTATAATAATTTCAAGTGTCACAACACGCTAGTCCCGCTCTACCCTATATCGAGACTCCGTACTAGATGCTATCAAACCGCTATCGAACAGCTATAAACGACTATCAGACTGATATTTAACAGCTATAAACAGCTATCAGACTGATATCGAACCGCTATCGGTTCATTTCAATATCTATCTGTTATATTTATTTTAAATATCTACAGGTTAGGGTGGCGAAAATAAAAACATATTAATGTAAGATAACATAGATTTTATTTAAAAATCTTACAATTCTTCCTGGTGTCGCAACCACCAGTTAAATATCTTAAATACATTTTGTAAAGCGCAATTCTTTGCGTGTTTTCCGCATCATATAGTGTTACAATTATCTAGATTACGCAGCACCGAATCGCGGTTTACGCTGCCACATAATGTTCCACATTAATATATGTATATATAAACGTACTTGCAATTTTCCCATCAGTTGACGCTCGTCTACAATGTTAACCTCAATGGAAAAAGATTTTGGCATGTGATGAACAACGTTGGGTATTATTTTATGTATGTTTACATTATTTGTTATTTTGTCAGATCTATCAAGCAATAGGTCTGTTTGCGTTACATGAAAGCTCCAAATATTTTTGCACTTAAAATGAAATAGATATATATTTGGCTTTGAAAAGAGAGAAAGCAAAAATGTGGAGTGCAAAAAGTGCAAGCAACGCGAACAGACCTAATAGCGGTAAATGCATGTTACATCCCGATAAAATTCTCTCTTTCGTTATTATAAATATATGATTCATACATTATTTTTATTTTATCTCTAGGTTAATATTGCGTCATGGTCTTGATATTTCGTCCTTATTTTATCTTTATTTCAAAACCGAAAATTCCGTTTCTCTTTTATAGGGAGGTATATCTTTTTCTTTATTTAAACATTCAAACCAACAGATAGATCACGTTATGTACCTTTATGCGTCACACAGATTATCTACTCTAAAGAATGTATAAGAATATTCCACGATCTTTTTCAAAGAAGCATTTCTGTTAAATAATAAATAAAAGCGTATATTAACAGTATATTAGTGATAATGTATGTTACATTTGTGTTTAATAATTAAGCAATTAATAACAAAATAGAAATCTTCCTGAATGCGAGGACGAATATCTTTTTCTTCCTTTTTTCTTTTTTCTTCTAATAAAATGAAACTAATTTTAGATATATAATTTAGAATGTAATAGGTTCGCCTCGCATAAGGATGTTAGTTAAGGAAAACTGAATTTTTAGTATAAATTAAAACTCTCAACTATTACCTATTAAGATTAAACCTGTAGAGTGGGGAGTAGGGCTTACGCGGAGCCGTGCTACTTTATCTTAAGGAACCAAGCGCGAGTATAGGTTCTACCAAATTTTGAAGAGTATTGATTGGTCCTAAAAGGACACTCCCACATTCATTTCCAAAATATAAAAGAAGCTCTCAAAAGCAGTCGAGAGACAGTTATTCTTTTATTCAAGTCAGTAATACATTCAGTTCAATTCAGTTCAGTCCAGTTCAGTTAATTCTATTCTTCAATTCAATTCAGTCCAAGACAGTTAATTCTTTTATTCAGTTTAGTATTTCATTCATTCTTACATACAGTTTTGGTCAGAAATCAACTTGATCAAGGTGAGAACTACCCTCGCGCTTCCTCAGAAATACACTCCATATTTTCCTTTTTTTATTGTTCTGTTTCACTCTTATATTTTTCTTTTTATTATTAAACGAAAATATTGAATACATCAAATCGCTGAAACCTAAATCTCTGCTCTGCATCGCACTCAATTACATATATTCAAGTACATATATATGAGTATCCGAGGGATTGTTGTGACTGTCGCTGCCAATAGCATGGCCCCCGTCTTATAGCACTTTCTCGGAATATTCATAATTATTCACGTTCGGAGGATTGTTACGATGGTCGCTGTCAATAGCGTAGCTTCCGTCTTATAGCATTCTCAGGATATTCATAAATATCTCATATCCAGAAGACCGTTCGATTGTCGCTGCCAATAGCGTGGCCCCCGTTTTACAGCAGTTCTTCTGGATATATTAATAATTTTTGCATTATTTCCATCCCTACTAAAGGCGGACGAAGACAGGACGAAGGCATAATTTCAATCTGGTAGATAAAATATTTTATATCTCACATCCACAATTTCGTAAAAAGAATCTTGAATTTGTTATTAGGATACATTTAGAAAACGATTATCCACTAAATTTTACATTCGATACTATTAATGAAAGAGAGAGAGAGTAAAAACATTAATAAATAAATTGAATTTTTGTTCAGCTAATAAAAAAACAAATAACAATTTAGCTAAAGAACGTGTTAAATGGTTTTCCATACCATATTTGGAAGAGATATCTAATAAATTCAAAAATACAATTAATAGGGTTTGCCATAGGGTTTCATTTTTTAGTTTGAACAAGTTGAACCGCTTTATTAAAGTTCATAAGGATTCTTTAAACAATGAATTGAAAAGGAATGTGGTTTACAAGATCAACTGTCGTGATTGCGATGTTTCCTATGTGGAACAAACTGGGAGAAAATTAAAAACCAGACTTTCTGAATACAAAAAGCATGTCCACAGTACAACATCCACTCATTCAGTGATCACAGAACATAGGTTGCAGAACGATCATGACTTTGATTGGCAAAACGTAGAAATTTTGGATGTAGAAAACTATTCTAATAAAAGGTTAATATCAGAGATGATGCATATTAATCGACAGACCAATGGGCTGAATCTACAACATCATACCATTGGTTTAAATCATGCGTACATTGAAATTCTTAATAAACTTTAAGACTTGTTTGTAATACATTATACGTCAAAAACTTGTTTGTCTTCAAATTGACCGCTATGTCACTTGTTTAGAAATCATTATTTAACTGTCGAAATGACAAGACACATATTGTTCTCGTAGTTATTTTTTAAAATTTGACGATAATTTATAACATATTAACGAGTTACAAAATGTTAAATAAGAGAGATTCTATGTTCAGTGTAGAAGCGTCGACTGTGTGAG
>NW_017295880.1:7564-10494 GCF_001594075.2 Trachymyrmex cornetzi | reverse complement strand
TACTCGCGGCACGTATTATATCGTTTGCTATATTGTGTGCTCGCGTTCGCTTGGTAGACGGCCGGAGTGCTATAGTATAGCGCGCCGGACGTTACAGTGACTTACCTTACAACAGTAAACGGTTCAATATTCGAGAGGAAAAACGTTGGAGATATCATTGTGTCATGCAATACTCCAATCGTTACGCTAGGGTGAAAGATTACTGATGAAGACTCAAACCATGGGTGGAAACGTTCAAAGTTAAGGTTTATATATTTAGTATTAAGAAAAATTGCGCTAACTGATAACCAGCGTCGACTCCTATTGCCTGTAATACATATTTTACGGTTTCATTAAATATAAATAATATACTTATGTAATTCTGCATCTCTTATTTATACATCTTGTTCTTCTTTCAAGTTAAAATGTACAACAAGTGTACAATAACATTAATTTTAATGTCGGTTTACCAGGTATGTAAATATAAAACCGGAATTTTTTAATAGAAAATACACGTTTATTGCATGAAAGTGATAAAAAATATTTTATTCGAAGTATTGCCCATCGCTAGCTATACATTTTTCCCACCTGTCTGACAATTTGTGAATGCCACTCCAAAAAATTGTTGCTCTTTTCAGCCAAACCAGTCATCTAGCCATTTTCGTACATCTTCGTAAGAAGCGAAGCGCTGCTGAGCAAGTGCGTGTCCCATCGATGCAAATAAGTAGTAATCGGACGGAGAAAAGTCTGGTGAGTAAGCCGCATGCGAAAGTATTTCCCAATCAAACGCCTCAATCGTTTCCTTGACCAGTTTTACTGCGTATGATGGTGCATTATCATGAAGCAAAATCACTTTGTGTTGCTTTCATTGATATTCCGGTCGTTTTTCACGCAAAGCTTGATTCATATTGATCATTTGTTGTCGGTAGCGTTCAGTATTAACGGTTTCGCCAGGTTTTAGCAGCTCATAATAGATCACACCTTTCTGATCCCACCAAACACATAGCATTGTCTTCCGTCCAAAGCGATTTGGCCTTGCAGTCGATGTCGATGGTTCGCCTGGAGTTACCAATGATCTTTTACGCTGGGTGGCACCCAGATGGACACGGCTCAATTGGACACGAGTCACACACTGCGCTTGAGAATAAAATGCTCCTAAGCACTGGTCGCTGTGATTGGTAGTGTCCAATCGAGCCGTGATCAATCGGGATCACCCCTTTTACGCTAAGGATTCTCAAAATATATCCACTTTTCATCGCCAGTCACAATTCGATGGAGAAATGACTTTCTTTTGTCCCTGGCGAGCAGCATTTCGCAAGTGGTTTTTCGGTTTTCCTGCTGTCTTTCATTCAGTTCATGTGGAACCCATTTTCCCACCTTCTGGATCTTTCCCATGAATTTCAAAAGTATGGAGACGGCTTCTCGTGTCACATTCAATTGATCCGCGAATTGTTGTTGAGTTTGAGCGTCATCCTCATCCAACAATGCTTGCAATTCGCTGTCTTCATACTTTTTCGGTGGTTATCCACGTTATTCGTTTCTCACGTCAAAATCGCCACTTTTGAATTTTTTTAAACCACTCAAAGCACTGTGATTTACCAAGAGCATGCTCACCGTAAGCTTCGACAAGCATTTGATGCGATTCTGCAGCAGTTTTCTTCAAATGGTAACAGAAAATCAATGCTGTCCGCAAATCGTAGTTTCCAGGCACAAAATTCAACATGTTCAATGCTGTTACAAACTATACTGTTGTATGAAACTTGTATTGTTGTGAGTTGAAAATCTTTGTCAGATGTCAGAACAAGGAAATATCGTCAATGACGCGGTCTGACGGCAACTACATTGACAGCTATGGCCATCTATTGGTAAATGCCGGTTTCATATTTACGTACCTGATATATATATATAAATTATTATTTATTTTTTTCTAATTCTTCGAACTCTGGAAAAAGATAAAGAGTAAATTGAACTGAAATATTAAAGTTAATCTATTACATTAGTGAAACCAAGCTTCATATAAGTGATCTAATTCCTATAATCCTTAAAAAAGTACACATTTTGAATATATAATTTGTTATGTACACGTGTAAAAAACACATATTTAAATGTGTAAAATTACACAAATAAAGCGTGTAAAAAGAAACATACATATAAATGCGTAAAAAGTGACTACAAAATTTTACACTCTTAAATGTGTAAAAATTACACACTTGGATTTGCAGTGTAGGCGCGTTCTAATTCACTATGTGTTAGTGAGTATACGTATATGCGATATGTATGTGTGTGTGTGAGGGGGTCAGGGAGGAGGAAGTGCATTCGGACGCTGGATCCGAGGGAGGGGAGCACCAGGCAGTGATGCACATTTGGCTCCCCGGCAACACGGAATCCAGCCCCACCACTTTTACCCCCACCTACTGGCATCGAGTCGGCCACTAGAGCGAGCGAGGCGGCGAGAGGCAGCGCCCGTCCTTTTCGCTCTACCAGTAAATCGTAAACACATGCGGGTATTAGAGCGAAAAGGACGGCCGCTCTATCTCGCTGTCTCGTTTTCTCTGCTAGTCGCTCGTTACAAGCGACCGAAAACCGAAAATGTACCTTCTCGGCCGCTCGGCGTATTCTTGTATAGGGTATCCCGATCTTTTTTGCCAATCACTTTTGTATTCATAGAGCGGATTAAACTGAGTCGAAAAGTCCTCTATCATTTTGAAATTTTCGCAATAGCTAACAAGATATTAATTATTAAAAATTGCAAAATATTGGTCTTGAATAATTTTTTACTCAAATACCATTAACTTTACGGAAAAACTGCAAGAGACAAAAATTATTTATTTTCTTCTCATAAAGTTTTGAGAATTTTTTCAGAATTTTTTATCAGCTTTTTAATACTGCATTTTCTTATTTTTATCAACATGAGAAAATACGGTATTAAAAAATTCTGAAAAAATTCTCAG
>NW_017295880.1:7210-7483 GCF_001594075.2 Trachymyrmex cornetzi | reverse complement strand
TTGTTAACTATTGCGAAAATTGCAAAATGGTGGAGGACTTCTACTCAGTTTAGTCCGCTCTATCTACACAAAAATGATTGGCAAAAAAGGGATACCCTGTATAAGGGATAAAGAGACATGAACACACATTCTAGATAACGATTTTAATAAATAGATTTTAATAAATTTTAATAATATATATTTTTTTTTGTTTTACGTGGGAGGAGGAAATCTTCGTATACCCCTTCCGGAGGGGGACCCTTTCGGGACACTCATCGGGAAGGGGAAGACCCC
>NW_017295880.1:3491-5062 GCF_001594075.2 Trachymyrmex cornetzi | reverse complement strand
GAAGCATCTGGCCCACAACGGAGCCAGGTGCCTCACCGTGCTTTTCACAACTCCTCCCATTATACCGTCAGGACCTGGGGCCTTCCCGGTCTTGATCCTGGAGCTAGCCTCCAGGACCTCAACCGGCGTTACCGCCAGGTCGTTGTCCCATTTTCTAGGTGTCTCCCCACCCTGTGGGGACTGATCCACAGGGAACAGTGTCGTTACTATCTCTTCAGCCGTCTCAGGGGGAAGCACCTCCAGCACGGACGCGCCTCCCGAGCGCAGCTTCTGAAGGACTACTCGATAAGGCGTGCCCCAGGGATCCCTTTCGAGGTCGTCGACCAGCTCTTTCCAAAGCTTAGCCTTGGATCGAGCGATCGACCCCCTGAGATCCCTGCGCCTATCCCTCAGCTCGCCCCAGAGGGTCCCTATCTCTTCCGGAGGCACGTTCACGCGGGCCCTCGCTCGCGTGACCCTTCTCCTGCATGCGTTGCAGGCACGACGGAGCTCCGCTATCTCGTCGTTCCACCAGTACGCGTGAGGCTTCTTCTGCAGTCCCTTCCTAGGCATACTCGCGTCTGAGATGTCCCGCAGTGTTTGGTCCATGATTTTGGCTCCCTCTGCGGCGTTTCCCGAGATCTCGCTCCATGTCGAATGGATCGCCGCCGCCTCCATCAGGTTGGAGTCTGCTCTGCCGGCCACCCACCTTGGGAAGGTCCGAAGGGCCGCTTTCCCGATCTCCGGGCCAACGATGGAAGTCCCCAACTTCATGACCACGTATCGATGGTCGGACAGGGACTCCACCTCTGTCGCTATTCTCCACTCCGTGATTTTCCTGGCGGCCGAGGGTAATGCCACTGTCAAGTCCACCCGCGAGGTTCCGCGGGGATGTACACATGTTGGCTCCACACCCTCATTGATAACCTGGAGGTCCGTGGAGACCAGCCATTCCAGCAAGAGGTCCCTCCTCCTGTTGCGTTTCCTGTCCCACGCGAGAGCGCGGGCATTAAAGTCGTCCGCGACAACGACAGGGCGCCCCACCGTGTCTGCCAGCCTTCTCTCCAACTCTCTCAAGTCCCTCGCGAACTCGTCGTCACTGAGACTGGGGGGAAAGTAGCACGACACTACGATGGTGTCCCCCCAGTCCACGGCCGCGAACCTTTTTCCCCTCCAGAGAGGCGAACATGGCACCCTGACCTGCGCCCATTGCCACGTTATGGCGGCTGAGGGCGGGCTGTCCGTCGAAGCCAGCCAGCGTCCGTCATCTGGAACCCTATTGGGCTCCGAGATGGCGATCAGTCCTAGCCCCAACTCGCCACTCACCTTCGCGGCCATGTCCTGCGATGGCCTCGACCTGTTCACATTGATTTGCGCCAGTCTAGCCATCCCAGGTTTCCATGGCCTCCTCCCCGTGTGCCCCTTCCGCAGGGGCCGGAGCTCCCCGATTAGCTCCATTTGATTGTTCAACCGCGGGGATTACGCGAGTGCCCTCCCCGTTTACCATCCGACCACGTCCGTTGAACGGCACGCACTCGGACGCGCCCGCTCGATGTCCAGATGGCAGATCTCTCCCCGCACACACCGGGCAC
>NW_017295880.1:1677-2596 GCF_001594075.2 Trachymyrmex cornetzi | reverse complement strand
CCTCCTGCTAACCCCGCCAATCGGCGGTCGGTATGCCGATGGGAGGCTCTCCGCCCCTTCAATATCGACACCTTTGCTCCGTACAAGACGCTCTCCTCTGACTCGTCCCCGTGTTCTCATCGGGGAGCCTTCACCGCGAATCTCCTCGTCCGAGAAGAGGGTGTGGCTCCTACCGCGGTCACATTCTCTGTTCCTGTCAAATTATTGGCCCTAACCTCATCTATTGGTCCCGTGCCTTTCATAATTTCGGAGACCAAACGTTGGACCGCTATTTTTGCTACGTTGACACCCACTTTTATTTGGCGCCGGAGGTCTCCCTTCATGGACTGGGTTCGCCTCTCCGCTTCGCCCGCGGTCTCCAATACCCTCAGAGTCTCCGTCATCACCGATTTCGGAGACATCTGAGGGAATAGGGCGGTTACTTCCTCGATCGCGTCTTTCTGGCATGACGAGAGCCTGTCATCCAGCTGGCATTCGACCAAGCCCTTCCTTTTTTTCAGTCCATGACCAGCCCTCTTGGTGATCTTGAAAAAATCTGTTCTGTCCCATTCGTCGTCCTCGTAGTCCAATCGCTTGGAGGAGATCTTAGACATGGCGTGAGCTCCCGGGCAGTTGGAGCCCTTCGGCTTCCGCCCTCTCTTCTTTCCTTTCTTGGGAACTTGGTCAAATGATGACGACAATTCCCCCGGATCCTCCATAGAAGTGGAGGGCATCGGGTCTCCCCCCGTCATCCCCTCCTGTTCCGTCTCCACAGCTACCACGCTGGAAGCGCTGGATGACACGTCGCCCGCGTCAATTCCGCCACCGGAACCGCTGAAGGCTGGTGTACCGAACGAAACACTCTCCGCTATCGGAGAGTTCACTATTTCGCCCTCCACCACCCTTATCCTCGTTTCCCTCGGGTACTTGTCAGCTCCCG
>NW_017295880.1:0-665 GCF_001594075.2 Trachymyrmex cornetzi | reverse complement strand
TAGCCTTCAGACAGCCCCCCGCCCGCCCCATGACGGCGCGAGGCGCTGCCCTTGGGCCGCGTCTCCACCAGTGACGCCCAGTGTGCAATGGGCGATAGTTCATGAAGAACGACCGCCCAATGGAGCATACCTGGTGGTGAATGCCTGGGTGCAATGGGGTTAGTACCCCACCAGGCATTCGCTTCCCCCGGTGGCATGGGCTCCATGTCCGAAGACAGAGCCCGCCTGCAGTTGTGATACTGCGTCGTCGCTCCAGTCTCCGGTACCGCGAGGGAACCACCCTCTCCCCCAAGGGGGAAGGAGAGGGCCCCGCGCGGGCCCGAGGGCCGTGGTGGATGTCTACCACTCCGCATTCGGAAGGGAGCAATCCTCCCTCTAACGGTGCCGAATCACCGGGATTTGAAGTCAGAGTTACCTTCTCCTATCGGCGTAGTGATTCCCCATCCTGCAAAGGATGGTTCCTCCAGGCCTTCCACCCTCCGGGGTGTGGGAGGCCCTTGGGACGCCGGACCCTAGCGTACAGAGTCCCTCTATTTAACGAGGGACTCCGTACTGTGGAGTATTGGCACCCGGGACTCTCATAGAGAGCTCCGGGTGAGCCCCCGTGCCACGACAAGGCTCTCCACTCACGGGAGTTAATAATATATATCATATATATATATATA
>NW_017295879.1:55344-56747 GCF_001594075.2 Trachymyrmex cornetzi | reverse complement strand
TATTTATGTCTTCATTTAGCATGTGAACAATGAAATGCCATTTCTTTGTAAAGATCTCCAAATACTATCCGCTCGGCCAAATACACGTGCGCGACAAGGAATGATCGCCTAGCACGGGGTATTGTTTTTTCGCCGCCGCACCGGGCGACATGCCTATTGCAGCTTAGCAAACCATCTCCCCCGCCCCCCTCGAGCGCCGGGATATTAAAACTCAAGAACACGCATTTGACAGTAGGCCGGACGAATATTTTGCTATTCGTTTCTCTGTAGAAAATTGATAATACTTGGAAAATTGAAAAATATGGTGCACGGTTTTCCGTCTCAACATCTAATTTTATCTGAACATGAGTATTGCTCCAAATTCTCTGAGATACCCTGTACGAAATGTTACTTATGAGAAACAGGAACGTTTTTCCGAAATATTTCAATGTACGCATCGATTCGTCGTTCAATGATTTCGTATGGATCGCGTAAATGTACCGTAAGGCTACAATCAAAATAGTGGTTCCGTACAGTCGCAGTGGCGCAGTGGTAAAGCGTTTAGGCTGTCACACTGGAGATCAGGGTTCGATCCCAGCCGCTTCCCCAGATTTTTTTTCCGCTTTTCGCGGAGAATAACCGCGAGAATCGCCGCCTGCACCAGGATTTACACTCGCCCCGTCTGCACCAGGATGTGCATAACTCGCTACATCCGCGCCAAAGCATACATCCATGGCTTCCGCGCCAGTATAGGATATGCATCCGCGCCAGGACATACAATTCAAACGACAGCAACAGAATAAAAAACGTAAAGCGCCACTGCGACATTTTTTGCTTAAAAACGCGGTCAAATTTTTTTTAAACATAAAGTCATATAGTCGAGTCGTCTTCCACTAATATTTTTTCTTCTTACTTTATTTTATTGCTATGGGTTCCTAAAAACCGAATATTTTTTTGACCAAACAAATTTGGTATACAAAAAAATCACTGTACATATAGATTTTTTAAGATACTTTTAAGATACTTCTTTGTACACGTATTTCAATGTACAAACGTTTAATTGTTTGTCACTTGACAGAATTTCATTGTCCTTATAGAAGAAATAAAGTGAATGAAAATTATAAAATGGAAACGTTTTAGGATCGCTAATAAATAATAAAGTAGTAATTCATTAAAGAAATATACGTAACAAGATATATAAAAAAATTTTTTTGTTCAATAGTGTTTTTTTTTAAATCAATTTCATTGAATCCATCTTTTGAAAAAGATACCCAGGTAAGGTTTGCCGACTCTCACCCGATGTTGAACGTTGGGCCGACGTTGGCGAATTCGCGGCAAACCGACAGTTATTAGTCGAACATGGTGCGACGTCGGCCCGACGTACATTAGCCGACACTTATTCGATGACGACCTTTGGCCAACGT
>NW_017295879.1:50412-51711 GCF_001594075.2 Trachymyrmex cornetzi | reverse complement strand
GGATCGACGAACATATTTAATACGATTTAGACATCAGGAACCACATCGAATCTCCAATGTTTCCTCCATACAGCCGAGCAGCCGTTTTGCGAGCAATGTTTTTTCAACTTGGTACATAACTATGTGGATTTTTGAACATTTAAATCACTGGATACTCCATGCGTTGAATGGAAATTTGTATAACCGAGGAAGGTTCAATTCTGCAGCCGAAACATGTTTTGTTAGCATATGCGTTTTTTGTAACTATGTAATCACACGTAAGGATAATTTAATTTATGTAATCTTCTTAATTTTGTTATTACATTAATTTTTAAGATATACGTATATATATATTTTATGATATTTTAAGGAATTTTTTATATTCTGACTGTCATTCGCCCTTTAAACTTTATACTTAGTACACTATAATTAAGTCATGTTCGAATCAGTATTTTTCGAGTTATAAAGCTTGAAAGTTACAGTATCGCCGGGATTAGCATTACCCAAGAGGACAAAACGATGGCTAAAATCTCTTGAATGTAGTTGACGGTCATGATCTCATTTGTAAAACCAAGACTGTTAGAGGTTATTCCTCCTTTTTCATTTTTTACGTAAAGATGAATTTTTGGTAAAAATGAAAATTAGAGGAACAACCTCTAATGGCCTCAACCAGAAATTTTATCAAAGTTATCCTGAGCAACATAAGAAGTTTTAGCCATCGTTTGAGCACTTTGGGTAATGCTAATGACAGCGATACTGTAACTTTCAAGTCTTATAACTCGAAAAGTACTGATTAAAACATGATTTCATTCTAGTATTTTGGGAAGCTGTTGAGGTAAGCTATAAGAATATGCAATAAAATATATGGGATTCCATTGATGATTTTTACGTAACCTTCAAATAATTTCCCAATGGCACGATCTCATGTCCCCCTTGAAGTCATAAAAATGAGGATGCCCATGATATAGGGGGGTTTCTACCCTAGAGATGGAACCTCTGAAAACGTTAAATTCATTTAGGGTATGATGAAATCTATCGCCTAATACCAAATTCGACTTTCTTATCGGCAAGAGAAGTTGAGAAAATGTTTGAAGTTGTACGTAGTGACGATGCGGTGATGAGAGAGGCAGAGAGCGAGCAAGATAGTGAGAATAGAGGGGGAAAGCCGGAGCCCGGGTATGCCAGCGGCTTTCCCCCTCCACTCTCACTATCTTGCTCGCTCTCTGCCTCTCTCGTCACCGCATCGTCACTACGTACAACTTCAAACATTTTTTCAACTTCTCTTGCCGATAAGAAAGTGGAATTTGGTATTGGGCGATA
>NW_017295879.1:48651-49695 GCF_001594075.2 Trachymyrmex cornetzi | reverse complement strand
TAAGCGATCTCAAGTCATAATCGATGAAGTTGGCCAACAGCCAACTTGAACGACTTGATTAAGAGACTTCTGACGTTCTGACTTGCGGCTTATTGTAGAAGACCCATTGTAATAAAAATCAGAAGCGTGTGTTCAGACGGTACTGATAGTAATAAACATCAAAAGCGTCTGTTCAGGCGGTACTGATTGTAGTCAGAGGCGTCTGTTCAGACGGTATTGATTGTAATCAAAATCGGAACCGTTAGTTCTGACGATACTGGTTATTACAAAATAAAATTATTTATAACTCGGAGTCGGGGAGACGAAAAAAGTATCTATATTGGTTGCGTCTCACGGGAATGGGCGTTGGAGGGGCCCATTTTATATTTTCAGTACTATATAACACGATTTTGTTATATAATTTTAATATACTGACACAGAAAGTATACTTTAAAAATATTTGTCTATTTATATATACAAATATATATATATCAGAAGCGTCTGTTCAGATGATACTGATTGTAATGGAAATCAAAAGCGTGTATTCAAACGGTACTGATAGTAATAAAAATCAAAAGCGTCAGTTGAGACGATACTGATTGTAATAAAAATCAGAAGCGTGTGTTCAGGCGGTACTGATTGTAATGAAAATCAGAAGCGTCTGCTCAGACGATATTGATTGTAATAAAAATCAGAACCGTTAGTTCTGACGATATTGGTTGTTACAAAATAAAATTATTTAAAACTCGGAGTCGGGGAGACGAAAAAAGTATCAATATTGGTTGCGTCTCACGGGAATGGGCGTTGAAGGGGCCCATTTTATATTTTCAGTACTATATAACGCGATTTTGTTATATGATTGTAATGTACTGACAAGGAAAGTGTACCATTTTGCAATTTCCGCAAGAAACAAGATATTAATTACTAAAAATTGCAAATTATTGGTCTTGAATCATTTTTTACTTAAATACTATCAATTTTACAGAAAAACTGCAAGAGATAAAAATCATTTATTTTCTTCTCGTAAAGTTTTGAGAATTTTTTCAGAATTTTTTCAGAATTTTT
>NW_017295879.1:45951-46877 GCF_001594075.2 Trachymyrmex cornetzi | reverse complement strand
CATCCTCCCGAGCTTGGGAATTATTAGCTGTCGAACTTAGAGATTCAGAGTGAGGGGAGTAATATTCGCTGCCGAGTGGAAGTGAATTTGAGTCGTCTTGGAGGGAATCGAGGTCCGAATCGCGCTCGTTCCTTTCGTCACGGGAGAGTCACTGCCGGTTACCGAGTAGAGTAGAGCCGCGTAGAAACGCACGGAGTAGTCACGTTGTCGAGTTTCGTCGGGTCGCGTAGCGACGATTGCTGTAATTGCGTTATCGTTTGGTGTCGCGTCGCGGAGACGCGCTTGCTGGGATTGTGCTGTCGCCTCGGAACGCGGATTGTCGCGTTACCGAGTGAACTTCCGGTTGCGGTGTTACCGAGCAGAGTCCGCTTCCGGAATTCACGCTGTCGAGTAGAGTCGTGTCGCATAGAAGAGTTCGCTTGACTCACGTCGCACCATCGCGTGGCGTTGGCCGCGGGCCGGCGTTGCACGTCCGGGAGTCTGGTGGTACAGCGTGTACGGGTTCTGGCCGGCTGTCGAGGGGTGGGCGTTGACACCGTCGGAAGATACCGCGGGGAAGGACGAGGCTCGTGCTGTAGCGTATGACCGGCGTCCGGCGTTAGAATTAAGTTAGCGGCTCTCTGTGCGAGTACCGAGAGTATCGAGCAGAGCGAAGCCCCGGAGAATACTTGTGATTGCTTCACTATTGTAACTTATCATCTTTGCTTCATTACATTCTTTTCAAATACAATCTTACTTCACTACTGTGACTTATCATACTTGCTTCACTACATTCTTTTCAAATATAATTGTTCTTAATATAATATATTATAGGACCGTACATGTGATACCACAAACTATAGAAAATCAAAGCCTTACACGGTCTAGCTGGATCTTAATGCTTGTATGATTCTTATGTGAATTTATATACTACGTATGTAGTCCCA
>NW_017295879.1:40613-44243 GCF_001594075.2 Trachymyrmex cornetzi | reverse complement strand
TTAAGAACGATATACAGTCTTGCTGTTGACTACATTACATATTGAGTTAAAAGTCGATTAAGTTAATCGGCGTTGGTAACAGTTGTCCTAAGGGTGCAGTGTAAATGTAGTCTACAAGTTGTATAATCATAGTATGCTGCTGAAACAATGAGCATCCGATATTAAAACGCAATATCGATTTATATAAGATACCTACTTGTTAGTCTAGCGGCCTTAGCCCAGATTCTCAAGCAGACAATTCTCTTTTTTCCAATATACGGATTCTTCTTCTTTTTTCATATAATGGCCCTGGTCTCCGTAAGCGGGGTAAACATGGCCAGTCGTATCCAGGTACAGTCAAAGCCGGCAACGTTTTATAAACAATAGGTAATGCTGAGACGTGACGAAACACGTCCGTCTCAGTTCACGATCGTCAAGCGATTCTCAATACACGAATTAAACAATTTCAAAAAATTAGGTTGACTTTCCACAATACTCAGATCGAAACACGTCCGTCCGACTGAGCCACGGAGTAATAAGGAGATCAAACTCAAGCGGCACGAAAAAAGTGAACTCGAAATATGAGGTCTGTTCTTTTTGGCTGAACTTTTGCACCAGTTCATCTTTCCTCCTTTTTTCTCCAGAAAGAAAAAAGAGAAAGAAAGATGAACTGGTGCAAAAGTTCAGCCAAAAAGAACAGGTCTATGGTGTAGGAAAACCCCTGGAAAATTCGGGAGATTAGAGACAATCATTGTCTTGCTTATTTGGCGTTTTGATCATTTCAATTTGGTTCCTCGTTGACTCTTCCAATTAAACAGTCTTGCCAGTTTATCATCCAACACAACATGGAATTTACCATATTTTGAAGAGACCCTCCTTTAATTTGTAAATTTAGAGCGTCGACCTACAAATTGTATAAAATTACACTGTTCGACAAAAATCAATTTTTTTCCTCCCATTAGAAATTTAAAGAGATTCTGAAAAATGATGTAAAAAAAACGTACCTGTCTCGTGCTTCACCGTAGCAAATTTTGGTTTTTTAAGTGTCGAGTATTATTATATTAATTATTTTAAATTACAACCAATTCAGAATATCTTTAAATCTGTATTGTACAGTGTTATAGTCGCTGTAGAGCTTGAGAAACAAATTGACAATCTTACCACTACGGAATTATATGTTTCCTCTTTCTTTAGTTTGAGCTCAATTGATCTTAGATTGTCCTCAGATCTCAGATTTGGTATTGGAAAATCGATCAAAACATGTTGAACAACTGTAGAATTTTCGGTTGTAGGTTTTTTTACTATCTTTTCTGATTCCAAAAAACTTTCCATGTTTTTATCCGTTTTGCGCAAGGCCAGTTTACATGATAGCGTTTCAGCTAAAAATAATAAACAGAATATTATTAATTTTAATGTAAAAGATGAAATATTAATCAAATATAAATCAATTTTGTAAAATTTCTACTGATATGAAGCGTATTGTGAGTCTAATTGAGTGTATTAAGATATCTATTTGTTTTAGTCGTAACTCATCATTAAAATAAACAAAATTCGAACATTTATATCACTAATTTAACAGAAAATTTTCTGGTTGGTAGTACTAAATAGTGAACTAATCAGAAAATGCTAGGCACCAATGGATGATGTTATGGGAACGTGGGTTAACATTAAAATGTTAATAATTTTCTTAGGAACTATTTTTGAAGATAGTAATAATAGTAACATTAAAATAATATTTAAAAAACAACATTTTACTAATATCTATTTTACTGATATCTATTTGCCAGTTTCGAATAATCGTTGAGACTCTACAATCAGAAACTAAACTTGATTTATCAATTTATTTTATCGTCCAAACAGTTTGCTCGGTTTCTATTTGTTTACAAATAATATTATTAAATAAACGAATTTTTAGTTGTGATGTTCACTAAGAGCCGCTTTATTGTGTTTACGAATGTATCTTACAATATAAAATATATCTTATAATATAAAATATCTTACAATAAAATAAAAAATTTTATATTAATGTACATAAATGATAATTTTAACATACCATTGAGATAACAAATTGCATCTGCAAGAGATATCATTGTGACTTCTCCTTTTGAGGCATAAGCACATTTATGGTTTATTTTACATCCTTTGGCTCTTAAAGGAATGAAAGGATTTACATCCTCTTGAAGACTTTGTTCTGAAGTAATTGTTGCGGAGTTCAATTTGTGCAATTCCAAACAGGAATTATTCTTTGGTTTTACTCCTTTACATTCACTATAATTTTTGTTATTCGATATTTTACGAGGAACATTAATATCCTGTGAAAGACATCGGTTGTTGTTCATTGTTATGCAATTATGATAAAGCTTTGTCTACGTAGAATCGTTTTACCATTTTATTTACTTTATGACGCAATGTCTGACTTGTTTGCGTCAATTTGCTCATATCCAATTTTGGAATCGGTGGTAACATCGACTGTATACCTCGTCTTTCCTTGAGATTTTCTTTGTCCGAATCGTCAAAATATTTGATGGGTCTTTTCAATCGTTTCCCTTTCCCTTTTTCTTTAACATCTGAATGTAGTGAATTAGGATTTTTTTCAATTTTTACAAGCATTTTCATCCCACGTTCATAGTTTCCTGAAAAAAAAATTATAAATTACAAAAGCAAGAATGTACACGATAGGCATTTTAATGCCCCTACTTAATTTTCATTTCTGTCTTTAAAAAAAAAATGTTTCCGACTAAAGTTATAGACTATGTTTACCAATCATAGCTGTCTCTTTGAAGAATGGAATGACTGTGATTGGCCCGTTTCGTAACATCAATGTTATAATTCGGCGTAAATCGAGCCGTGTAAACGTAATCATAGTCTAAAGAGGAATAAATAATATCAACTAAAAAAAATTTAATATTACTATTGACATTACAATTCTATTTAAAAAAACAAAATTGTAATGGCGACGGTTTTATGTAACTTTAAAAATTGATGTTTTTGAGAATTTATTTTACAATTATTTATCACTCTTTAGATTATTTACCTAAAAAAATTTTTATAAAAAACATAAAAAACATTTAAGTGAACACATTAAAATTGACCACCCTTTATAAAGCATCGAAAGACAATTTATGAAAAAGTTAGCTTAATGTAAACAATGCCTTCTTGTATCTTCTTGATAGAAAAGCAATTCCACTTCGGATTTGCTTTTGTATTGTTTTACTAATTTATATATTGTTGCTTTATGTTCATTCATAGGATACCAACTACATGTTCCCATCATCGTAATCCACGAAGATGGAATTAGATTATTGAAACTTTCGACATTCTCTTCTTCGTCAGTTTCAAAGTAAACAATAGACCACTAATCTGTCACATTATTGTCGGTACACACTTCTTTAGCAAGTTCTGATGTTTCATTAATAACATTATCGTTCATATTTAATAAATTATTCTCTACTATTTTATCTGACGAATTAATTGGATCGCTCATTATTGCAATTATTTGTAACTCCTATTAAAACACAAGAAAAATATTTTTAAGATTTTATAATTATGTAAGCATTGAATTAGCGATATTCTGAGCAGAATTTTATATTATTGTATATTATGTATTGTTACGTCCTGCAGACGCAGATTTTTTTCTTTCGAGAGAATCGG
>NW_017295879.1:36290-39965 GCF_001594075.2 Trachymyrmex cornetzi | reverse complement strand
GCGTGGACGTTGAGCCTCATTGGGAACCGACTCATTCCACAACCAATCTTTAGCACTAGTAAGTCTACATCTGCATGTCACCTTCCCCCCTTTTTTTATTCAGCGCGCACGCGACCAAGAATACACACACACACGCACACATAAAATTTTAAGCTTATCGTAACTAGACTTAGTTTAATCATGTAAATTAGCTTTAGCCGTATGGAAATAAATAGCTTTTTAAATTTTTACTAAAGATTCCTCCGAGTAATTTTTAAATCGCCCCTCACTAATATCCCGTATTCCCGTAACGCCTAAGATTGTACGAGGTCCAGTTCCAGGTCAAAAGGATTAAGTTCCTTGACCTAAAAAGTAGGACCAACGCTCGCACTGTCCATTGAAACAGGTGTCATAGCGTCCCTTCAGGACGTTGACCCTCATTCTGGACTTTAACAGAGTGCGAACGACTCACAGCTGTACGCTTCCGTGCGTATACCTGTGAGATTGAGTCGACCGTCCTTCCGTACCCTCTCCACCTTCCTCTCTTGCCTATAATAATCAGGGTTGGACGTAACAGTATATTGTGTTACGGAAAAACTAAATTATATAATCAATTATATAGATTATATAGATAATAAATTATAATCTATAAAAAACACAATAGCCCAATTCCAAGTAATTTTTTGCTATAAACTAGTGTAATTATGCCCCAGGTCTCGTCCGGATGGAGAATTAAGTGTAGTAGTGCGTCCGCGCACATTCAACCAACAGAATTCAAAAACTAGGAAAAAATAATCATTCTCCCCTACGCGCCGCGGCGCTCTAGACGCCGTAGCGCGGCGAGTGTCATGGGCGTCCCGCCATCTTCATTGTGTTTCTGTTCCGTCAGCCAACGGTTGCATTTTTGGTTTTTGCACTGTTTTGCCTGTTTTGTTCGGTTGCAGTGGCAGTTTCCCGTTCTCTAAGCCGCTCAAGGTCCGGAGGTTGTAAGAAGCAGAAGTGGCGCTCTCGCAATTCTAGGAGGAGGCGAGCTAGATCTCGATCAGGGCCAGGTGAAAAAAGTGAGGTTAAGCGGTCTCAATCCTCTTCCGAGGGTCATTCACGCAAACATTCCTAGAGTAGGCCTCCAATGCTCGGATATTCGGCACTCTGGAGAAAATCCTAGAAGACATTTACAATCAAGGCCAGCAGATTGTCTGTCTGGAGACAGAGGTTAGGGGACTTCCAGCGCATCCCCCTGCTGCGCAGCCACAAGAAGAGCCGACGGCTCTCCAGAGCCGGGGCACCGAACCAGGTAAGCTCCCTTGACAACCCTCTTTTCGCGAAAACAAAGAGGGAGCTTAACCGACGGCTCTTCCGCGGCACAACTCTCATGGCGCGCCCACTTTTTTCAACCTTGACGCCAGTTTCAGTGGATCGCTCGGTCTCTTTTGAGACCTCAGACGTTAATCAAGGTAAGGAGCAGTCTCTTGTTACGCAACTGTTTTGCGCCCAGCAGGATTCCCTGTCTGATCTTGCCTGGAACCAGACTAGGCTTGATTTCGCCAAGACAACCGCTCGGACCGCTCTGTCGAAAGATCTACGTACCAGACTGTTATCGAAATACGAAGTCAGGTATTAGCTCAGGTTCAAGTCGCGGCCGCGCTCAACGCTTTGGGCGCGGGTCTCTCCCGTCTTGCAAGGCAGGAAGTAGCCCCCTTCTGCCAATGGAAACAAGGAATGCGCTCAGGCAGATCGCAGAAGGCATCCAACTCCTGGCTGATCACCAGCATAGATTGTCTCTCGCTAGGCGAGCCTTTATCAAACCAGCCCCGATTGACGAGTGGCTGTTCGGTACTTCATTCGTTGAAGAAGCTAAGAATGCGCAGGCTTGTGGAAAGGTGGCTACAGTTCTCGCCAAACCTCCTCCGGCAACCTTCAAGGTCATCTCTCAGCGTATGCCAATCGTCGCGGAAGCAGATCTCGTCGGGAAACGCGAGGGCCCCTGTTTGCCAGTCGAAGACTCGGTAAGAACTGCAGGTCTGAGTCACTTCCTGCATATTTGGAATCTATAACGTCTGATCAGGAAGTCCTGGCCGCTATTCAGGGATACATAATCCCCTTTTCCTTCCCACGTTCCGTGCTCAGGGAACCAGTTTTTTCTGCGTAATGGCTGCTCATTGCAACATTGAAATTAAAAATCTTTAGAAAAAAGGGGTTGTTTATCTTGTACAGTCTTCGTCAGACCAATTTCTCTCCTTTTTTCTGACTGAGAAGCCGTCGGGAGGCATGCGCTTTATTTTAAACTTAAGGGAGCTCAATACCTATATTCTCCCTCCTCATTTTAAATTAGAGGACTGGCGAACCGTCGTACGTCTTATGCTCCCCAAGGTTGAGACGGCTTCTCTCGATTTAAAAGATGCTTATTTTTTGTTACCAATTCATTCTTTTTTCAGAAAGTATCTTAGATTCCAGTGAAAAAAGTACCTTCGTGCAGAAGATTTTGAGCCTGTACTATACTTAGATGATTTCCTTCTATTAGCTCATTCGAAGGAAATCTGTCGGCGTAATGTCCAGGCGCATATTATTACACTTCCAAGACTGGGCTTTGTTATCAACTTTGAGAAGTCAGAGTTGGAACCTGATCGACAACGTAAGTATCTCGGCCTTGTGCGTAATTCTAAATTACAATGCGTCACAATTCCAGAAGCCCGTCGGAACAAATTGCACTCGTTTGTTCTCGATTTATCAACCAGATCCTGCTGTTCGATCAAAGGTATAAGTGTTTAGCCCTCGAGAAGTCAAATAACGATTTCAAAGCCAAAATGTCTATTTCTCTAGATATGGCCGAAGATTTCCAATAGTGGCTGGATGTTTTAGCTAATCGGGATCAGACAAATATTATTCTATCAGGACGTTTTGCGTACGAAATCTGTTACGTCCAAACCCTTGGAAATGCGCTTAAATGGGAGAGACAAGGATGGAGTTATAGAGGGTATGGAAGGACGTTTAGACTTTATCTCGCAGGTATTCACGCAGTGGCGAATACCTGAGAGTCGGACGCACTTCTTATCGCTCCGGAATATGGGTCAACGTCCTGAAGGGACGCTATAACGCCTATTTCCTTGAGCAGTGCGTACGTCGGTCCAATTTTGAGTCAAAGAAATGAATCTTTATAACTCGGGAGTGGACCAGGTGGGATCCTTGGGAAACGGCGAGAGTACGAGGTCTTTTGAATTTAAAATTTAACTGAAGGAAATCATTTTAAATAGAATTTCGTTTTATTACTAAAGTAAACTACAAAGGAATGCGAGTTATTTGTATAAAGTTCATAATCTTAAATTTTATAATTAAAATGAAGTACACATAATTGTCGGGTTTCCATAAATTTTATAATTAAATTAAGCATAAGTTTGAATTTACATACTAGGTTCGCTTAAATTTCGCAATAAATTTATAATTACTTAAAAACATAATTGATGAGAGAGGTTACATATATTTCGTAAGTTAAGGTCAAAATAATCATTAGATTTATATATATATATATATATGTATATGTATATCGAAGAAAAACTTAACAAGTCAACATGGTTAGCGGTATATTTGTACAATTGTTGATTGATTGTGCGCTATTGAGTTTGGTAGTTATATGTGTGTGTAGTCGGAGAGGCAATACATGATAGGTTAATTAATTTCATTAATTATAATGGAGGAAGG
>NW_017295879.1:23665-36088 GCF_001594075.2 Trachymyrmex cornetzi | reverse complement strand
GAATTCGCAGGAGAGTATGGACGAGGCGATGAGGGAGGGGATTGGAAGAAGGAGTCAGGAGTGGGCGGTGGGGTATCTGGGAAAATGCGCTCCGTCAGAGCGTCTGAGAACGCAGGTGACGGAGATCGTGGGGGAGGTGAAGGAGGTATTGCCTCTATATTTTCTATGTTTGGTTGTAGAGGTGGAGAGGCCGGCAGGGCCGGTGGTGGTGAGTAGGACGGTTGAGGCGCGTCCTCGACTCTATGAACGTCTCTAAGGTACTCCTGGAACGCTGCGTCCAGGAGTTCCCGTGCCTCGAGGTAGGTTGGCCCGACTTCGGCGCCAACCTCGGTAAGAGCGGGAGCGGTTTCCCCGAAAACTCACTGCGGATTGATTTTATGAAAATTCGCGAAGTGGCAAAAAAAAAAGAGAAAAGAAAGGGGGGAACTTACTGATATTTGGCAGAGCGGTGAGACTGGATGTTTTAGCTCTCGGTCCTTTGGTCTCGGTTTGGCCTCTCCAGCGGCGCACTGATTTTAATGTTGTTAATATATGTACGCACTGAGTTTAAAAAATCTTTTCTATCTTTCTGAATTTCTATTTCTCTGACTTTCCTACTGTTCTCTATTTTTACTCCTCTCTATTTTTCCTTCTCTCTATTTTTTCTTCTGACTATTTTTCTTCTGACTTGTGTCTCGCGATGTCGCGGTTTATATAGGGATAGTTTTAGGGGGAGGTTCCATGGTAGGATGTGTCTAATTGGGAAATTAGGGAATCAGGTTTACGGGATTCTAAGGTGATACAATTTTGATTCGTCGTTGGAAAATTGCCTTCCGGTTAGCTCCGCCCGCTATGTCATTTCTTATTCGTTCTCACGTTGAACGATGGATAGATATCTCTGGATTAGTTAATCGAGAGTCGCGGTTCGTATTGATTTTTCTCAGTGTCGGAAAATGTCATTACTAGATTTATAACCCTATCTTAAGCCTAAGCGTGGGACCAATATCGTTGGGCTCGCGTGATATCGTTGTGAGATGGTTAAACATTTCGTCTTCTTTCGAACGTCGGTCCGCGCTATCACTCTCATTATCGCGGGGATTATTTCGTGGCTTGGCTTAGCGCCTTGGTACCAACGCTGTTTGATGTTGATTTTCGTTTTCCACGATGCTCTGATAGTCAATGCTACGAAAGAGTTTTTTATCGCGGATCTTTCGATTCTAGGCAATCATTTCGAGACCTGGCTTAGCGCCTTGGTACCAACGCTATTTGGTAATTATTTGATATTGACTTTCATTTTCTACGATGCTCGAAAGGAAATTTAACGTTTGATTATCGACACTATGAGAGAGTTTTTATTGCGGGTCTCTCGATTCTAGGCAAACAAGATTTTGTGGCTGGAAACTTCTCTCGGATTTGTGTTATCACTTGGATTTGTTCGTATCTTACTTTGTTGATTGAACGGTCGCGAAACGAAGAAATCGTGGAGTCCACCGGACGTAACAAATCTTTTCCGATGCCTCTCTCGTGTGGGGCGCGTCGTGCGCCTCGGAACGTACTCACGGCTGGTAGTCGGAGGTCGGTAAGATGTCGCATATCAATGCTCTGGAACTAAAAGCCGCTTTCTACGGTAAGGTGCTTCGCGTCGGATCTTATCAACTGTGAAATTCTTTGGAGAATCGATAACACCACAGCGATATCGTATATTAACTGTTTTGGACCGGTTAAATATCCGCTCTTATCTTCTCTTGCGAAAGCTATCTGGCAATGGTGCGAGGCCAGAAACATTCGGCTCGTTGTCCCTATATCGCCTCCGCTGATAATATTATGGCGGATGAAGAATCTCATCATAGGGATACAGACACAGAATGATCTTTGTTCTGTGATGCGTTTCAAATAATAGATAGGGAATTTGGTCCCCTTGATATCGATCTCTTCGCCTCTAATATCAATTCTAAATGCGACATTTTTACCTTCTGGACTCAGAATCCTTTGCAGTTGATGCGTTTACCCTTGATTAGGGGAAATGTTATGTCTATACCTTCCCTCCTCTTGTTTCCCCGCGTTTTGCGGAAAATGATTGATGACGTAGCGGAGGGGGTTGTGGTCGTCCCGTGGTGGCCCTCACAATCTTGGTTTCCTCTCTTTAGTCGCCTCACAATATTAGAGCCTATCATTCTTTTTCCAACAGATACACCATTATCTTCTCCTTTTAGGGAATATCACCCAGCGGCCAAGACACTTTCCCTGGAGGTAGGGAAATTATTGGGCAAGCGTTTGAGGCCAGAGGTGTCCCTCAGGCTGCCATCAACACCATCCTAGCGTCTCTCGCGCCGGCTACCATCTGCCAATATTTAGGTCCCCTTCGTTCCTGGTGGGAATTTTTCCATAAATGTCACCGCTCCGGAAGCTAAAGACGTCCTTTTATTGTCTATTAAATTAATGAAGTTTAGTTAAAGTCACCTAATTTAAATTAAAGTTTTCTTTAATTAACTTAGTTAATTATTATGCTACTTTTTCGGGACATGAGAAATATGTTTTCCTAAGGAATAAATTTCTTGATATATTATTGGAAATATTGGGATCTAAATTTTCGCAGAAGCAATGACCACGAGGAACCTCAACCAAAAATTTCGTATTATCAAGATCGTTATCGAGAAAACCCTGAAAAGGAGGTCGAGTTGGAAATGGATAATAACATTTCGTACAGTAGAATCTATACGACGCCAGATCTTTCTCTAGTCGCGAAAAGCTTCACAGTCATTGACGCCGGCATCTATCGATGCCATGGCAAAAAAGGACAAAAAAAAATAATTATAGGATTGAACGTAAAATAACATGGCGGTTGATATAATATTTGATTTTGTTGTAATATTACACTATGTTGAAAACATATTTCAACACTTAGCTTTATTTTTAATGACAAATTCTTACTCTCTTTCCCCGTGAATCTTTATCGCTGGAAATGCTTACTGAAAAGTTAGTCTTATTGCTAGCCCTTGCTTCGGGCCAGCGTTGTCAAACTCTGGCAGCGATTCGCGTCTCGCAAATTTCATTTACCTCGGCCAGGGTTCTCATTCGCATTCCGGACCGATTGAGGACCTCGGGTCCAAGTGGATCAGCCGCTTTTGTCCTTCCCTCGTTTCGTAGGGCACAGCAATTTATGTACTATTACCTTACTCTCTCATTATCTTTTTCGAACGAAAGAAATTTGCCCTGCGGCTTGCGACTCCCTCTTCATAGCACTCAAACGTCCTTACTCTGCAATAGGACGATTAGTCGCTGGATAAGATCTGCCCTGGCAGAGTGTGGAGTTAGCGATACCTATTCCGCACATAGCGCGCGACATGCGTCGACGTCGCTCGCGGCTCATAAAAGTGTTCCAGTTAACCTTATTAAGCGCGCAGCGGGATGGTCCGGTGAATCCCGTGTTTTCGCGAATTTTTATAACAAATTAATTATGGACGAAGATGCTTTTGTTAACGCAGTTTTATCGTTAAACCAGAATACGACTTAGTACGTAATAGTTTTTGTGTATGTCTCTTGGTTCATCTTATAAAAACATTAAGGGAACCACCTTATTTGTCTAACTATATCTAATTTTTCATCTCTCTCTAGTCTTTGGATGGATTGGAGTCAGAATCTGAACATCTACACTTAATTCTCCATCCGGACGAGACCTGGGCATAATTTATAGATCAAACGAACTTACCAAGTGAAGTTTGATCATAATTATGCCTATGGTCTCGTCCGGATGGAGCTTCCCTCCCTGAACCTCCCCAGAGCATGCGTGTTTAGGTGACTCGTCCAAGACTTCCTGTTTTGAAATATAAAGATGGCGAGACGCCCATGACAGCAGCCGCGCTACGGCGTCTAGAGCACAGTGGCGCGTAGGGAAGAATGATTATTTTTTTCTAGCTTTTGAATTTTGTTGGCTGAACGTGCGCGGACGCACTAGTACACTTAATTCTCCATCCAGACGAGACCATAGGCATTATTATGATCGAACTTCACTTGGTAAGTTCGTTTGATCTATAAATTATATAATAATTTAATGACATTTATAATTTGATAATTGGAAATTTATTCCGATTCTTCTCCAAGCCTTTAATTTATTGTTCACGTTTTAATAACTTAACTAAACGAGTACTTTTGCAATACAACCATAAATGAATACTTTACCTTTGATTTTTCTTGTCATAACAATGATTTGCATAAGATAAAATAGCAGTTAGAGAAAAGATAAAACGAATGGAAAATGTATCATAGTGATTAGAAGGCGAATGAAGTGATTAGAGATTATAGTATCTTGCTCAATTAAAGTGTCACAATGTAAAATTGACAATACGACATAGTCGTTTTTATACCGTAACTTTACATATTTTATAGTAATTTCTGATAATGGTCAAATTTTGAGATTAGACAGTTTCTTAACTTTAAATACTCCTACGCGAGAACTCTCAGAAGGTACAGTGTAAAAATCGCGTTTGTCAATAAATTCTCTATCGATAACAACTGGAATCTTCAAACATTCTGAGAAAGTTATATTCTCAATTGGAATGATACTTCCGGCAGTATTACCATAGCAATTAGTGGGACTTCCATTTATTACTTTAAAGTTTGGAAGAGCAACTTCACGATACTGACGCGTGCAATCTGGAAACAGCGGACCGCAATTATGGGGTAAAAAAGCTTTGGAAATTGATTATCTCACTGTTTTTCCGTTAAATGATTAGACTCAAACGACATTATTTCTCCAATTTGTGGTCCTATTTGTTCAAGTGGTTTACTGCGTCCTCTTACTTTTCTTTTAATGCTCTGCATGTAATTTTCAAAACGAAATGCAGATATCGTATCCAAAGAGAAATCATCTAATTTGTCGACAAAATCTGCATCGTCAATTATATGGATGTTGTTACAGAAATTATGGGAAATAAAATTTTTGTCACATACAATATTATAATGGACTGAACAAACTGTTTCAAGAGATCTTTAACAAATTTACGAAGTTCCTGTTCTTTACAAAGTTTTACGTTTAATAAAATTGCAAAATAAAATTGCAAGAAATGAACATATTTTTCTTCGCTCAGAACATTTTTGAGAACAACTGGCCCTAAATATAAAATAAATAATTACAATAGAGAATATAATATACAATTCGCTCGTGTAAATTTCAAACAATAAGTCATAAGAACAATACCAGGTCTTTTAAAAACCGAGCTTTATAAGATGTCTGCAAAAAACTTTTTATTATTCATTTTTTGACTAATTCACGGAACGTTTCGACTGTACTTAGTCCTCATCAGCCGTATTTATAAAAAAATATTACTTAAAAAACCCCAAACATTAATTAACTTAACCATTAAATATACAAATAATTTCGCTAAGATGGTATCGCATCATCTCATCATTAAATATAAATTAATTTCTATAAAACCGTATCGCATCCTCTCATTCCATATTCAACGCCATGTCTTACACATAAACCATGTTGCAACTGAGTCAAATTATAAAATATATATCAAAGTATATCCAAACCACCCGAGCAGAAATTGAATCTCATGACTGACTAACCGTTAGATAGAAAAGTTGTGTCTTATTAGGTGTTAAACTTAATTCCTATCGTTATTTCGTCTCGAAAATCGATTTGTTTCGAAGGGAAGATGAATGAATACCTTAATCAAAGTAATTTCCTCCATTTTCTACTACTTTTTCCCATCTCTCCGGCAACAGGGCAATCCCACGACGGTAGAACGCGGTGTCTTTCGAGATGACCCATTCATCCACCCATTTTTGGACTTCGTTGTAACTGGAGAAGTGTGTGTCCGTAAGTGCGTGTTGCATCGATCGGAAGAGATGGTAATCCGACGGTGCCGAGTCTGGAGAGTACGCTGGGTGCGGCAGAACTTCCCATTCAAGCTCTCGAAGTGTCTGCTTCACGCTTTTTGCGACATGCAGTCGAGCGTTATCGCAACAAAATGACTTGGCGTCGATTGTTGGCTACGGATAATCTTTTTTGCGTCAATTTGTCACTCAATCGGTATAATTGCTGCTTGTAGCGATCAGCTGTAACGGTTTCATTTGGATTCAAGAGTTCGTAATACAGCACATCTTCCTGGTCCCACCAAACGCACAGCAAGGTCTTATGCCCGTGAATATTCTTCCTCTTCGGCGTTGAAGTGGATGGTTGGCCGGGGTCCATCCATGATTTTTTCCGCTTGGGATTATCAAAATAAATCCATTTTTCATCGCCAGTCACGATGCGCCACAAAAAACTCTTTTTTCTTTGCCTGACAAGCAAAGAAGTCGCAATAGTCAAACGATTTGAAATGGCACTTTCTGACAACTCATGTGGTAGCCATCTCCCTTCCTTATGGATCTTTCCCATGGCATGCAAGCGTTTTAAGATGGCCATTGGAGTAACATTTAACTGTTTCGACAACTCTAAAAATATTTGAGCTGGATTCTCATCAAGCATTTCTTGCAGCTCAACATCTTCAAATTTTTTCGGCTGTCCTGGACGTTCTTTGTCTTTCACATCAAAATCACCGTTTCGGAAGCGTTCAAACCAAACTCTACATGTTGGTTCCGATGGAGTTTCATCACCATACATTTCGGATAATAAGCGATGCGCTTCAGCTGCGGTTTTCTTGAGGTCGAAGTAGTAAAGAAGCACGTGTCGGAAAAACAGCTTATCGCGATTCATATTCAATCGATTGGAAAATCTCTTTGGCGTCGAGAAATCTAACCTGCGAGGATTGAATCACTTTCAGCGATGTCTAAACTACAAAAGACATGTGACTTTATCGTCGAAACTCGTTAGCGTTGGAGGCAGAGCCCTCTAGTAGCGAGCGATAGGAATTAAGTTTAACACCTAATAGATAACTGCTGTCTAGTATTTCTGGCTAGTTACTAGCTGGTTATGTAACGTTCACTTCTCCTAGCAGCTGTACAAGAAAAATTAGCTAGTAGCTAGACAAAATATGTTACACAATAGCTGTACAAGAAAAATTAGCTAATAGCTAGATAAAATGTTACACAGTTATAATGTGGAAAATCATAGCTAGCTACTAGCTAGTAATGTAACGCTCATTTTTCCTAGTAGCTGTACAAGAAAAATTAGCTAGTAGTTAGACAAAATATGTTACACAGTAGCTGTACAAGAAGAATTAGCTAATAGCTAGACATAAAATGTTACACAGTCATGACGTAGAAAATCATAGCTAGCTACTAGATAGCAATGTTTTTCTAGCAGTTGTATAAGAAAAATTATCTAGTAGCTGTCTATCCTAACTAGACAGCAACTAAATAGGAAAAAAAAACATTTTTTCGACTAGTCGACTAGATTTTTTTATAGCATATTTTCTACCTAATTTCTAGAGATAATTTTTATTAATTATATTTCCTCTCCATTTTTTGTTTTGTCCTCTTTAAGTGCTGAACGGGCCACTAATACCTAGGAAAAAACTTTTAACATCCGATGGGATTTGAACTCGTGACTCCATCCACAGTCCAGGCTTCTGAATCGATCACCTAACGTACTGTTCCACTGTTATCTTGTCGAAAGAGATGGTTCGAATTATCTATATAAGATATTCAGCACAAATATGATTTAATACGTAGTAAATAGATAGTACTGACTAGATAAGTTTTCTAACTTGTCACTGACTAGTCACTAGCTGTATATTCCGTAATATTAATAAATCTGTCTAGAGACTAGCTAATAATTACGATGTTAGACCTACATCTTATTTACTGGGTAACCACTATAGACGGATTTCTTGACATAAGAAATCTGTCTAGTGGCTGTCTAGTAATTACGACATTACACCTAGATCCTATTTACTGGGCAGCCACTAGACAGATTTTTTGACAGAAAAAAATCTGTCTAGAGACTAGCTAGTAATTACGACATTACATCTAGATCCTATTTACTGGACAGCCACTAGACAGACTTTTTGACATAAAAAAATCTGTCTAGAGACTAGCTAGTAATTACGATGTTACACCTACATTCTATTTACTGGACAGCTACTAGAAAGATTTATTGATATTACGGAATATTAGCTAGTGACTATCCAGTGACGAGTTAGAAATCTTATCTAGTAAATGCTGTCTAGTTCCTAGATGGTAAATCAGATTGGCTGGATTCATTTCTGCTCGGGCAATTCTTCGGTTGACAACGAGAAAGGGTAGTTACATTGGTCAAATTACGAGTCCAGTACAGGCAATTCAGTAGTAGCCTTATTTTCAGTTGTACAAGATGATTGTGTAACACATATGTAGACATATGTAACATTTCCGTGGTGCATAGCGAATAAACAACTATAAATAATAACTATTGTTAAAATATGTCGACAAAACTTATTTTTATCTTTTTAAGTATAATCAATTGCGAAACTGAACACATTCTAAGTTAGAACGTTGCAATAACAGAGTCTTCTTAGATCAAATTAAAAATTTTAAAATTTAAAATTTAAAAACCATTAAACTGTCGTAATTCACTCGTGATAGTAATGTAAAAAAACTTACAACGCTATAGCAGTCGACCCGTATATTCCTATTCTCCATTACTTTTGATTTATCTTTATAACATTTGTTATCTGGAGACACAAGTAGTGTCTCGGCGCTAAGCTAAGCGCAGCGACACTGCCGTGGCTACTTTACGCGAATCTGTCAAGATTTCCAGCCGGCGATTATGGGATCTTAGTAACGGCTGTCCCGATTGAGTTCTAAGTGTGCTCAATCGATGGCATCCGCTCGGAATATATAATGAAAGTGTGTTCGTTTTTTCTCTACGTGCTCTACGAGCGGAGATATTGCGATGCAAAATGATGCAAAATCCGAACTTGAAACTTTTAATTTAAGAAGCGTCGTCGTCGTCGTCGTCGACAGGGCTATGGGGTGGGGGAAATATCCTTTTGGATTTTTCGGCGCTAGAGGCAAATATGGCGCTGGCAATGTGCATGGTCACATCACAAATATGTCCGTTTTCTGTGTCTGATGATTAGGTTAGAAAAACTGTCACATCGATGGCATAGAGGACACGTAAGTGATTTTCTGCTTCTACATTTGCACGAAATGAACGAATCTGGCAAAATAAAAATGTATCGCTTTACTCCGTGGACCGAGATCGTTAAAGTTGATCACTATTCAGGTTAGGAAACATATCCGTCATATCGATGGCATAAATTATACAGCAGAGTATTTGTTTGGTTAAATATTTGTCTGTAAAGCAAAATGTAAAGCAGAATTGTTTTCCTTTATGCCATCGATGCAACAGATCTCCTCTGGATATCTGTCAACTTTAATTATAACAATAACAATTAATAACTCGGTTCGCGGTAGTGCAAAAATGCGTCGAATGATTTTATCAACCTCGAGGAGGTTCGACCTTGTACGTACATTATTATGTAACTTGTAATTTAAAGAAACGTTTCATGATGCATTTCTTGTCGAGGTTTGCCTCCAATGCAATTTAAACAAAGACGTTTGGAACAAAATTTGGAACTTTGTCAAATTCATTCACGTGTGGTTTAAATATCTGTTTATCTGCAACGAACAATTTCCAAAGTCTGCCAGGAGGTATTGCATATCAAGAAGATTTTTCTCAAATGGAATTTACGAATATGTAATAAACACAAGTAATATTATATTTCATTCCTTCCGCAAATTATCTAATTATTATTATGTATGATTCACGAAGATAATAAGAACGATATACAGACTTTCTTGGTTCATATTACTGTAATTATTATATTATAACTACATTTATAATATTCTAAGAGACACTGTTATCAACTTCGATACTCAATCAGCAGTCATTCTATTATAGACAGAATTAAGTAGAAACGCAGAGATTAAAGTATATCATGAACATAATAATAAGAACGATATACAGACTTGCCGTTAGCTATACTGCTGATTGAGTTAATCGATTAAGTTAATCGGCGTTGGTAATAGTCGCCCTAAGTAGTTTTAAACAATCTTGCCTTACATTAATTGACAGTTATACACACTGTTTTTACTTATACATTCATATAATAATAATACTATGTTTATAGTATTCTTCATCAATATTATAAATAATAAGCATAAATTACAGACGTTTCGACATCATTATTAAATGTAGGAATAACATATTCTAGATATAGTAAACGTCCCAATGAAATAAAGTAAAGTTGTTTACTATATCTAGAATATGGTTTATACATTTGAAGCAAACACAATAATGATGTCGAAACGTCTGTAATTTATACTTATGATTTATAATATATGACATTTTGCAAAAAACATTTTGTTGGCTTACACTGGTAATTGATTTCTGTTATCATGGTGAACATTGTTGTCTTAAATTTATAAAAAAAGCGCTAAGCGTTGGTGAAACTGGCCTAAATGGTGCTTGCCGTAAAGAATCACCATTTGGGTCAGTTTCACCAACGCCAATTATTTAAACAGCCGTGAAACTGATAACTAATCACGTTTGCTGTTTAGTAGAACTAATGATATGTATCATTTGTATAAAAGATTTGATATCAACAATTGGCGTTAAGTTAAATTCAATGTAATTCGAACAAATGAAATTTCACCATTTTATTCCTCCCAAAGAAAAAATAATTCATTTAACTCTAATGATATGTATCATATTCGTATAATTTTTGATATCAACAAAATTGGCGCCAAGTTAAATTCATCAAAATTTTATCAAAATTTTATCAAAAAAATTTTATGTATTATTTTGTTAAAAAATTTGATATCAAGCACTGGCGCCAAGTTAAATCCCACTTCTTTATACCATGCCAAATTAAATAAATAATGAATATTAATCTAATGGTATATATTACTTGTACGAACGATTTGATATCAACAACTGTGGCGCCAAGTTAAATTCTACTATCAGAATGAAAAGTAAAACTCAAGTGATATTATTTATATTTATTATTTACTTAATCCAAATGGTACTATCTTTAATTTTTATACAATGCAACCTAAGTATACGTATACTTATTGAAGAATCTTCCTATTCCAATCCAAATGGTTTAAATTCCTCTTAAATGAAATCGTTATATCACAATTCATTCAAAGACATTTCCTCTTCCAACTAAAGTAGTGGTAATTTAATTCTCCTTCAAAATATTATACAAAACATCACAAACTTGCGTTACCTTGCTCAATTTAAATGTTACCACAAAAATAAAAGAATTAACCATATAAAATGAAAAAATTTAATTTAAATAGAAAAATTTTTCATGTAAAAACACTTGGCGCTGCTAGATCTAGATATAATAAATAACATGGTAGGATAGTAGTAAAGCATGAATGTAAATAAGAAGGATAAGAATATAATACTTAGAAAAATAATGTAAATAACAAGCATACTAATAAGAAAAATCATAATCATATTAAGAAATTAAAAAATATGAATATTTCGAAAAATAAGAAAAATAAAAACCATCCCCAATGAGAGTTAATACAGGGTGGACCATTTTAACTTTTATTTTAATGGAGAATAACTCGTCCGGTAAGCGAAATAATAAAAAAAGTTTCATACAAAAGTTGTTGGATAACGGGGGGGACGTATGACCATGATCTTGAATTTGACCTTGACCCTGACCTTAGGGGTTATTTGAAGGTCAAATAAAATTTTTCAAATGGAAATGCCTATTTTCGACCCCGGATTCGGAAAGAGCGGGAAATTTTACAATAGAATATGTATAATTTATAAGGTCTAATGTCATGTTATGAGGTCATTTCAAGGTCAAAAGGAACTTGTACGTGTATTCATGCGAAAATCGTATCTGTATACGGGGATTTCTAAGTAATTTTCTACACTAACATTACCCAGAGACAACGACGTGGACGTGGTAGAATTCTGCCTCTATCGGGGTGCTTGTTTAAAGTGAGTCCCCTTGCCTCTCACAATGCATACTCTGCTATTGTTAAACTAGCTATTCAAAAGGTTTTTGAAAGTTCCAACGTTAGCATTCATGCAATAATTGAGGCTTCTTTGGAAATGGGCCACTGTGCTGAGCAAGACATTTCGTGGAATCGCTTCACAAGCTCGTCTTATGCGATTTTCCATAGCTTCTCTTGTTGTTGGTTCTTCTTCGAAAACAACTCCTTTTAAATAGCCCCAGAGATAAAAGTCGAGTGACGTCAAATCTGGAGAACGAGGAGGCCATGTAATTGGACCCTCTCGACCAATTCATCGGTTCGGGTACCTTTCATCTAAAAACCTCCTGACTATACGTGCAAAATGCTGTGGTGCACCATCCTGTTGGAAGAACATTCTTCGCCTGGTTTCCAAGTCTATGTTCTCCAACAAATGAGGCAATTGGTCTGTGAGCAGATCTAGGTACGTATTTGCATTCACAGTACGTTCGAAAAAGAATGGACCGACCAAGTATCCATTAACAATCCCGCACCAGACATTGAAGCTCCAGCGGT
>NW_017295879.1:21183-21897 GCF_001594075.2 Trachymyrmex cornetzi | reverse complement strand
AGTAGCGTCCTTTGCCTTTGAATATTTCAAAGTTTCCCGATTCTCACCGCGAGGAGGTGGACGATTTTGAGAATCTATTTTTTTTGTTTTTTATTTTTTTTTTTTTAGTTTTTTTAGAATGTTTTTAATTTTTTGTTTTTTTTTTAGTTTAATTTTTTTTTATTTCCTTTACTCGATTTTTTAAAAATATGTATATATATATATGTATATGTATGTCAACTACTGAATGAGATGTTCAAATTGATGTTCAAATCGAAAAGTTACCCGCCCATCCACCTCCAGGGTGAGAATATGCTCCCCGTTGAGTATTTCTTGAGATATTTTATACGTTTTAGACTCATTTTTTAATTTCGCTGATTACAGCGCTATCTGTCATCAAAAAAATGTTTGTAAAAGGTAAAATTTATGTAACTTTTTCTGAAGAAGCGAAATCTGAAATAAAAAATGGGGTTTCCATTTAAAATTTTAAACTTACCCTCTCTTTCACCCACAGCGGGTGGGGGTGGGGGGTCATGTTAGATGTCAAAAGATAGCTTTTTTGAAAACATTGAATACATATATTTTCAGATTTCTAATCTGATGTGTATTTCTCGAGATATTCGACCGTTTCCACATTTTTCGGACACCCTGTATATATATGTGGGGAAAGTTATATTGAGTAAAGGAAAGTATGATCTTTCTTGTAATCGTTCAGTATCACTCTGTTCAATCCAT
>NW_017295879.1:18437-19613 GCF_001594075.2 Trachymyrmex cornetzi | reverse complement strand
TTAACAAAATAAAACTTTAAACGGTTATAACAAAAAAACTAGTCATGATCAAGCTTTGTGCCTATGGACACTTTTGATCAGTGGGTCAAGAACTATAACATACTAAAATTTCAGCCAATTTAACCGAGGGCCAAAATCCTATGATTTTGTGCGGGGTCCTTTACGGCTTTTACAGTGTACTAATGCGTTAAATTATGTTAAGAATTATTGTGCTACTGAAGATGGCCTAATTTAAGGCCGTAACGTTTATTTAATTATTATTTGAAATATAAAATATCAGTTACTAATATCTTGGGCGGAGTATACCCTTTAATTTTCCGTTTTAAACTTAAACCACGCATTGACATTTATTCTTTAATGAATCGTTAACAGAGAAGTTATCTGTTATGAAAGTATGGAAATATGTTAGACCACAGGCCTGTCCGACACTTTGATCGTGAGTCGAAAACACCTCCATCTCTCCGTCATCTCGGTACAGCGAGACGGAGCGAAAATAACAAAGGATAGGTGGCAGGACTCCGCCTCAATTCAGTCCGAGTCATAGAATGAAGAAGTCGAGGGAGAACCCATTTCTCAAAATACAATTATAGTAAATGTTTGTTTATTTTGTTTATTATGCTCGCCAGTGTTACCCAAAATTTACAATAAAATTTAATCAAACGTTTCTACCTTTAATCTGGCGTCAACAGTGATTTTTAAAACTTGTGATGATCTGATTAAAGATGGAAACGTTTGATTTTATTGTAATTTTTGGATGTCACTGGCGAGCATAATAAACAAAATAAAAAACATCTACTGCAATTTATTTTGAGAAATGGGTTTTCACTCGGTTTCTTCATTCTATGACTCTCGGACAGATCTTAATTCAGGTGAAGTCCTGCCTCCTATCCTTTGTTATTTTCGCTCCGTCTCGCTCTACTGAGATGACGGGGAGCTGGAAGCGTTTTCGACTCACGAGCAATGTTGGACAGACCTGATCTACAATACAGGAGTAAGAAGAGTAAGAAATTGACAAATCACAGTCGATAATTCTTCTAAGATTCGACTGTGATTAGTAAATTTCTTACTCTTCTTATTTCGTGTATTATAGACAGTCTGACAAAAATTTGCATAACAATTTCTACATTTGTGTTTCAGAATATCACAAAAAATAAATTTAACTTGTTAGTCATTTTG
>NW_017295879.1:13220-13428 GCF_001594075.2 Trachymyrmex cornetzi | reverse complement strand
GTCTCGCTCGCTCTCGCGCAGCGGCAAAGTGGTGGGGCGGTTTTCCGTGTTGCCGGGGAGCCAAATGTGCATCACTGACGGTAGGCCGTCCTGCCGGCAGCAGTACATGATCAGTAGGCTGCAGGGCCTCGTAACTGCTGGTACTACCGTTAGTGGTGCCCTCATCTTATGTCACCCGGAAATATGGAACTAATATTCAATATGGCTG
>NW_017295879.1:11714-12294 GCF_001594075.2 Trachymyrmex cornetzi | reverse complement strand
CCGGCAGCAGTACATGATCAGTAGGCTGGTTGGATGCTCGTATTCGCCTATCTTTAAACGTTAATATCTCGTTAAATATTGCGTCAACTGCAAAATGATACAAAACTGTTTTGTTCCCCTTGATCCAATCTATGTCCCCACTGTGTTTCAGTAACATTTTCTGAGACACCCCGTATATATATTTTTTTTTTCAGAATTTTTTAATATTTTTGTATGTTGTTAAAAATGAGAAAATCCAATACTAAAAAGTTGAAGAAAAGTTCTGAAAAAATTCTTAAAGTTTATGAAAAGAAAATAAACAATTTTTTCTCTTGCAGTTTTTCTGTAAAGTAATTGATAGTATTTCAGTAAAAAATTGTTACTCCAATACCAATTTTTGACAATTTTTAGTAATTAATACCCCGTTAACTATTGCGAAAATTGTAAAATAATACAGTACTTTTCGACACAATTTTGTCCGCTCTACCTTGCTATGATATTCTAATGCACTAATTTCCAAACGACCTGTATAGAGTTTATATATATTCTGTCGTTGTCAGGTATATATGTATATATATGTATATATATATATATATATATA
>NW_017295879.1:7555-10920 GCF_001594075.2 Trachymyrmex cornetzi | reverse complement strand
GCAGTTACTAGTAAAGTTACCAAAAAAGTAACTTGTAACTGTAACTTCGTTACAAGTAACGAGTTACTTCCATTCCCTGCAGAATATATATAATCTCTATACAGGTCGTTTGGAAATTAGTGCATTAGAATATCATAGCAAGGTAGAGCGGACTAAATTGTGTCGAAAAGTGCTGTATTATTTTACAATTTTCGCAATAGTTAACGGGATATTAATTACTAAAAATTGTCAAAAATTGGTATTGTAGTAATAATTTATTACTGAAATACTATCAATTACTTTACAGAAAAACTGCAAGAGAAAAACTTTTCTTCAACTTTTTAGTATTGCATTTTCTCATTTTTAACAACATACAAAAATATTAAAAAATTCTGAAAAAATCCTGAAAAAATACGTGAAAAATACGTTTTTTAAATTATAATTATAAAAACGTTTCCTGTGAAACGTTTCTTATTGATGCTTAACGGTTATAAAACATTGGATACGTTTAAGAAACGTATATAAAACATACGTATGCTATCTGGGAACTTTGCTATAATTTGATTATAATCGGATCGCTTATTAAAATTAATAACTACAGTTATTTCAAGTTACAAATTTTAATAAGCGATGTGATTATAATGTAATTATAGAGAAGTTAGAGCTACTGCTAGGACAGCAAGGCGATCAATGACGGGCAGTGTACATACAGGGTCATCGAAAAATATCGTCCCCCTAATATCTTCAGTTAGAATGCATTTTGGAGAGAATGTCCAATAGCAAAGTTGTATGGTTTCAAGCGAGGAGTAAGATGATGACCTTGACTTTGATCTTGACCATGTCCTTTAAGGTCATTTCAAGGTTAACCTTATTTTTTTAATGGAACCCCCTACATTTTATTGCATATTTTTATAGCTTATCTCGAGAGCTTTCCAAAACACTATAATAAAATATTTTTTCATTAAGTATTTTTTGAGTTATAAAGGTTTGAAATTAACAATTTGTTAAGTGGCGTGTGATTCAGGCCAGTTAAGGCAAGAGTGGCGTGTGGGTCCGGCCAGTTAAGGCAAGAGTGGCAATAGTAGGTCGGGCGGATGCGCATATTCTGCTATCTTTAAACGTTAATATCTCGTTAACTGTTGCTGACACCGCAAAATGGTACAGGACTTTTTGACTCAGTATAGTCTGTTCTACCCACGCACGAAACATTCGTCGGTAATTTCCAGACATCCAGTATAGTATTCGAAAATTATATTTTACGATTGCAAGAGCCTAATGATAGGTTTTGTAAAAATGAACTTTTGTTTATAAAAAATTACAATTGTTTTTAAAGATAAGAACGCAGTCTTGCTTATCTCTATATTGAACACGAAATTGATTATATATAATATGTAACAATGTAATATTTCAATAGTGCCAGAAGCGTCTACTTTGACAGTACTGATTCGTAGTATCATATGCATGTTATTGTTTGTTATAAATGTCAGAAGCGTCTATTTCGACAGTACCGATAGAATAAATCTCAGAGACGTCTAATCAGATGATATTGATAAAAATATCAAAAGCATTTCTCTTGACTGTAATGGCAAAATAAACGTCAGAAGCATCTACTTTGACGGTACTGGTTTGTATTATTATATGCATGTTATTGTTTGTTATAAATGTCAGAAGCGTCTATTTCGACAGTACTGATAGAATAAATATTAAAGACGTCTAATCAAACGATACTAATAAAAATATCAAAAGCATTTGTCGTGACTGTAATGGCAAAATAAACGCCAGAAGCGTGTATTTTAACGGTACTGGTTTGTATTACAAAAACTTTGATCGCAATGCAAGCTCTACAAGTACGGAGAGTGATGCTATTGTTGAAGGATTTAAAAATAGCATTAAAATGCATAAATAGATCTATAGAACAGTCATCATCGATGGTGATAGCAACGTATTTAAGTCCATTATTGATAATAGACCATATCAGGAGCAAATGACAACAGTGAGCAAAATAGAATGTACAAATCATTTGCTTCGTAATTCATGCAAAAAATTGAAAGTGATCTCAGTAACGACTGAGCCAAAGATGCGTAGAAACCGTTTTTATACGAAATACCGAAATGTTGTGAGAACAACATAAAAAGTTTCGGAAAGTCGTTTTAGAGGTAGTTGTTTCTCTAATTTTTATTTTTAATGCCGCCAGTCGGACACCTAGGTTAAATACTGTAACTTTCAAGTCTCGCATTTCAATAAGAACTTAATAAAAAAAAATAATTTTGAATAGCTATACCAGTTGCTAAAGTATAGAATAAAAATAGCATGTGTCATTAAAAAAAAAATAAATGTGACCTTGATCTGATCTTAGAGACGCCATCCAAGGTCAAACTAAATAGCAGTAAATCGTTCCTTTAAAACCTTATAACTATGGTCTGAAACGTTTCACCTAAAAACGTTATTTAAGGCCCTTAGCATAAGGATGACCGTAACTGAGACGTAGAACGTGATTCATAGTCATAAGTCATAGTCAACGCACTATATTTTGGCGTACTATGTATGTACGTCGATACAAGTACAATTCACATTCCTTTACGATTAGTTATAGCCATCTTTATGTTCAGTCCATATAGGCTGGCGCCAAAGCGTATTTTAAATGCTAAAAAAAAAATAATAACAGGCAACGACCGGCTGGAAAATGAAGTTAAGGTTGTAACAAAACGAAAAAAAAATGTTTAAACACGAGATAATGTGAAATGGTGAAATGGGGGTGCTGTTTAGGGCTTGTAATCGGTTTTTCTCGACTTGCGGCGAAGGGTGACCTCCTAGTGGAAAATGTTCAATACAAAAGTTATAGATAATAAAAAAAATCTAAAACTTTTGTATTTGACATTTTTCAACATAACCTCAAATTTTTCGAGAAAATGGCGAAAAACTGATTTTTCAGTTTTTTTTTTCTCACGTAAAAATAATTTAATTTACATGAAATTTTGTGGAAGTATACCTTTTTTTGCTTGGAATAAGTTTGATTTTTTTGGAATTAAAAAAAGAAATAGTTTTTGATATGTTGACACTTTTTTAAAAAACTACCCTTATCTTCCACGGACAACTTTATTGATGTTTTTTTGTATTTTTATATTTATATATATATCATTTTAACCGTTGAAATGTGTACTTTCAAATGGTCTATGCATGTTGTAGGTTAAATTTTCATTAAACGGCTTAAAATTACGAAAAACCGAAAAAAGTGACTTTTCTAAACACTAATTCATCAATTTCTCTAATGATTTTTAATTTTGTTATTTCTGTTAATAAATGACTACTTTTTAATGACAGGACGTACATATATGCAATACCAGACATTTGAAATACTAGGTCGAAGCCCGCCTAAAGTGGCTGGG
>NW_017295879.1:6561-7056 GCF_001594075.2 Trachymyrmex cornetzi | reverse complement strand
ATATTGTTTTATTTTTGACTACTATATGTTTAATTATAATTTATTAAAAATATTTTGTTTTAAATAACCTACATGACTCATTACTATACTACACATAATGAAAAAATAATAAAATATACATTAATAATATGCACACTAAGTTAGCGAATCTTATTAACAGATCACGACTCTCAATATGGAACAATTTATAGCCATTAAAATGTTATTTTTAATACCTTTCCTCTTTTTGCTTTATAAAATTAAATCAACTTTAGTAATATTACATTACAATACGTCCTATCATTAAAATGTAGTCAATTATTAACAAAAATAACAACAAAATTGAAAATCATTAGAGAAATTTATGAATTAGTGTTTAGAAAAGTCACTTTTTTCGGTTTTTCGTAATTTTAAGCCGTTTAATGAAAATTTAATCTACAACATGCATAGACCATTTGAAAGTACACATTTCAACGGTTAAAATGATATATATATAAATATAAAAATACAAAAAAA
>NW_017295879.1:4638-6093 GCF_001594075.2 Trachymyrmex cornetzi | reverse complement strand
CCAGCCGGTCGTTGCCTGTTATTAATTTTTTTATCTACAAAAGTTATCGGCACTAGACTAATAAATCCGGGGTCTTTTTGGATACCCTATGTAATACATATGTTATACATATATATGTGGTATATATATATAACATACATTACATGGTCAATAACCATATGCATAATTTTCGCTGTACGTCCATGAAATGTATATCATATTCAAAGTGTTTTAGTAAATGAATACACTTATTGGTCAATGCATACATTGACCAATAGCAAGTTACAATAAGTATATTTTTACTATTAAATGAACACTCTGGCTGTGACATAATTATATCTTCGGATGCAAACATGTGTTTGAAATACATGTATTCGCGTGTAATGCAATAGCACTTTTTCCTTCGTTCCCAATGCCATTTTAATTTAGGACGTGTATTGTCAACTGATAGATACATCACACATACATATGTAGTTATTCCATCTCTTTTTATTACGTCTAATGGGCCTTTTACAATAAGCCATTAGTCATATATCAGAAGTCAGATGCTAAAAATTGACAACTATAATTGATCAATTTTTCTTCTGACTTCTGATTCATGACTAATGGCTTATTGTAGAAGGCCCATAATAAGGGATAGAAGTTACTCATATTTGTATATTCAGATATAACATAGACATATTAGTGAATATTAGAATTATATTTTATGTGCAATATGATGTACACGCATTACAAAACATAAAAATATTTCTAATTCATATCCACACATGTGTAGCTACTTCATCTCTTTTTGTTACGTGTAACAAAAAAAGATACAAGTTTTTCATGCTCAGATATTCACGCAGATATATTAACATAAAATATTATAATTTTATTAGTATTATAATGTGTGTCTGGATGTATGTATGTATAGATATACCTCTATATATATAAATAATAAATGTAAGTATATACATACATATCCAGACACACATTATAATATAGAGACATGTGAGTGAATATTAGAATTATGTTTTATGTGCATTATTATGTACACACATTACAAAACATAAAATGTATTTCTAATTCATATTCACGATGTCTGTTTAGATGTATTGGAATTTTATGTGCGTTTTATATTTTCAATACATCTAAACAGACATAGTGGATATGAATTAAAAATACATTTTATGTTTTGTAATGTGTGTACATAATAATGCACATAAAATATCATTCTAATATTCACTCACATGGCTCTGTATAATGTGTCTGTATGTATGTATGTATGTATATATACAGTGATGGGAGAAAGTTCGGCAACGGTCAAATATCTTGGAAAATAATGCTTATGGAAAAAAATGTTCAATACAAAAGTTTTAGTATATCAAGTGGTCTATTATATGGTTATGTTGAAATGACCTTCATGTGACCTTGAAGGACACCGTGAAGGTCAACTTTGAAATCTTAAATGGAAACACCTATTTTCTTTTACATATC
>NW_017295879.1:1770-4334 GCF_001594075.2 Trachymyrmex cornetzi | reverse complement strand
GGTATTTCCATTTAAGATTTCAAAGTTGACCTTCACGGTGTCCTTCAAGGTCACATGAAGGTCATTTCAACATAACCATATAATAGACCACTTGATATACTAGAACTTTTGTATTGAACATTTTTTTCCATAAGCATTATTTTCTAAGATATTTGACCATTGCCGAACTTTCTCCCATCACTGTATACTTACATTTATTATTTATATATATAGAAATATATACATATTAGGTATGAAAATAAGTTTCCGCCCATTAGAGAGATGTCGTTAGTAGCACTGCTTGTGTGTTTGATAAAACGGCAATACATGTATTTGAAAGGTGTGTGTTCAAGCTTTGGAGCTCAGTAGTCGATATTCGTTCGAAGCGATTTGTTTGAACTAAGCTTTGAAACAAAAACAATAGGAATGGGATAATAGGCACGATAAGCTGATTCTGCTACGTCACAATGCTATGTCACACGTTGCAAAACCGGTCAAGAAATACTTGGAAGGAGTGAAGTGAGAAATTCTGCCCCACTCGCCGTATTCACCGGATATTGCTCCTTCAGATTTCCATTTGTTCCGGTCCATGCTGTCGGCCCTTTCTGGAGGGGTGATCCCGATTGACCACGGCTCGATTGGACACCACCAATCACAGCGACCGGTGCTTAGGAGCTTTGTAGTCTCAAGCGCTGTGAGTGGCTCGTGTCCAATTGAGCCGTGTCCAACTGCGTGCCACCCTTTCTGGAGAGCAATTCAATTCTTATGAAGATATCAAAAAATGGCTTGATAAATGGATTGCTTCAAAAGAACCAGATTTCTTCCTTCGAGGAATCTGTTTATTACCTGAAAGATGGGGGAAAGTTGTCGCTTCTGATGGAGCATACTTTGAATGAACTTATTTTGTATTGTTTTGTTTAAATAAATACATCTTTTTCATTTAAAAAGGGCGGAAACTTATTCCCATGCCCAGTACATACATACATACATACAGACACATGTTATAATACTCATAAAGTTCTAATATTTCGTGTAAATATATGTATATGCGTGAATATCTAAGCATGCGAAATTTGTATCTCTATTTGTTACATGTAACAAGAAGAGATGGAGTAGCTGCACACGTAGCCAGACTTATGTGCAATATCCATGTACTGACAATACATGTCATGCTGTAACTTCTAGGCGGTTAGGCCCCAAGCGGGTAGGATATGATATTTATATTTTGTTCGGGCGGCTACGCCGCCCGAATCCAAGCATTACTGTCTACACACCCCACTGTCTACATGGGTTACAAATATTCCAAGCGGACCCTATCTAAGCACTACTACATACGTTTAATTTATTTTATAGCATTGATTTCAAATTTCGTGCACTCTGACTGAAACGAAACTAAGCGCATGCGCATCAAGTCAGAGAGCATGAAGAAGGCATACTCGTAGCATTACACGTAGTCGGTATGACAGATATCCTAACCTGAATAGTCGTGAACTTTAACGCTTAATATCTCGGTTCGCGGAGCAGAGCGATGCTTTTTTCTACCAGATTCTTTCGTTTTATGGAAAAACGCGTCGAATGAGCATAATTTCATCGATTTTTAAGAGGATCGACTTTCATTGCACCTTTACCGCAAAAAGAGGTGAAATAGTTACACATATATGTGCAATATATGTATTCATATGACACATTTTGACACATTATGTAACCTAAAATGGCATTGGACCATAACGAAAAATGCTACGACCGTATATACTGTTAGTAAAATCCGTATTTTACGTCACATATATTAGAGATTTTTAGTACTGACAGTGTGACTTAGAACGCAATATATTTCAGACTGCGTTCTGTCTGAATGCTCACACATGTGAGCAAACCGAGCAACTGGAAACGGCGCACGACTGGATACCCGATCAGCGTTGCCAACCTCCGCATTATTAAAAATCGTACCAACAATACAAAATTATCGTATTTTGATTAAAATTATCGTACATTTTTTTGTTAGATAGATATACATATTTATTAGGTCTGTTTGCGTTGCTTGCACTTTTTGCATTCAGCATCTTTGCTTTCTCTTTTTTTAACGCCCAAATATATATCTATCTCATTTTAAGTATAAAAATTTTTGGGTTTCAAGCAACGCAAACAGATCTATATTGAATAGATATATTTTTTAATGAAAAAAAAATAACAATACTGAATATTTGTAAATATTTATTTTTAAAATTAAAGTTTTTAATTTTAAAACAAAGAACTTGTAATTATAATCTCACTAGAAAATTTTTTTAAGTATTACATTTATAATTCTTCTTCGTTATACATAAATTATATAAATTATAAAACACTAGGGAACATTTTGTTAAATTTTAAGTACATAAATATTTACTTAACTTTGGTTATATGTAATAGGAACTATATAGGAAACATAAACACTAGAAAATATTTTTTTTTAATTATTACATACGTAAATCATTTTGGTTATATAGAAAAAAAAACAATAAGGAACAACTTTTAACCTTTTGAGGACGAGACTGGCCAGTATACTGACCAAGTGACCGCTCACAAACTTGGCGACCCTAATCTAATAT
>NW_017295879.1:0-628 GCF_001594075.2 Trachymyrmex cornetzi | reverse complement strand
CTGATGGCAATGGTGGGGGTAGAAAGACGATTAGAGTGAGAGGCAGGAATAATAAGATCGTTCTTTCTCTGTTTACTGAAGCCTGATTGGTTGTTGAATTAACAACTTTCTTATTATTCCTGCCTCTCACTTTAATCGTCTTTCTACCCCCACCATTGCCATCAGCGGTCCATTCAAGATGTCGATGATCGTACATCGTACAAAGATCTATATTATCGTATTTGTACGATCAAGATCGTATGGTTGGCAACGCTTAACCCGATACAAGTGGAAACGTGAGTGTTCACAGCACTCATAGCGAGTGCAAGTAATGAGAGCCTGAGCCTCCAGAGGGCGTAAGCGGACGGTACAAAATCGATTTTATCGATCTTGATTAACTTTGACCGTCACTCCCTTTGACTATATACCTCTGGACTGCTAGTTACCCCCACTTTTCCTACCTTTTCCATAAGATAGAAAGAGAAGACCATGTATCCAAGATCTCAGAGCCATCAGGTCCGGAAGTTGGCCAAATCAAGAACTAACTAGCTGCATTTTAAGTAAGAATCGGTACGAATAACTCCGAATAAATAATTGAAGTGATCCAGAAGTACTGCTAAATAAAAAATGGTTCGTTCTTGTTTTGCTA
>NW_017295878.1:49686-49894 GCF_001594075.2 Trachymyrmex cornetzi | reverse complement strand
GTCCGTGTAGGTAGGTGTAATGTAGGCTTAATCTTAACCTCGTATTAAGCCAGTAAACAATTTCGTTTCTCTCTCTCTTTATGTATCCCAAGTTTTTACTTCTATATATTCGTCTGAAAAAGTAATTGTAATAGGAGATAAAAAGTAATAGGAAATAGTTTGTATGCAAATAATTAACTTGCAAGCACCATATTTGACAAAAAAAACT
>NW_017295878.1:46273-46568 GCF_001594075.2 Trachymyrmex cornetzi | reverse complement strand
GAACTCTATACGAGTATTCGGTCACGCAGATAGTTCGTCTTACGCGCTGCAGGTACGACAGGACCGGCGGAATTTCGCGACCGGGAGGCGGCCTATTATAAATGCTTAGATACGGTCGTCTGCACATTATATGTGCTACGTTCCTGCCTACGCGAGTGACTGAAATATACTTTTACAATATTAAAATCTCTTTTTGATATGTATCTACAATATATCCTTGTGAATCCCTTTTATGATATATATGAATCTACAGCGGTAAATCCCACCGCTGTCACCAGTTGTCACGTCCGGGGCC
>NW_017295878.1:43153-44337 GCF_001594075.2 Trachymyrmex cornetzi | reverse complement strand
CGGCAACGCGTCTAGCGTCGTTAAGCAGTGACGTTCGCCTGCGCGCAAATTTCGGCGGACGTTACAATGTCTTAAGACGGACGTCTAAAAGACGTCTCAAAAAGATATGTCTTTGAGATTTGACTAAAAGTCGTCTTAAAGACGTATTTTAGACAAGTCTTAAAGACGTCTCTTTTAAGACGTCTTTAAGTTGTCTTTTAGACATTCATGTTCTCTGGGTACTCTGCTGTAAAAATAACAAATATTCTGCTGTAAAAATAAAAACAAAGAAAGAGATTTTAAAGCAGAGAATTTGTGTAATTGAAGCAAAAAATACTTATTCTAGTTTCAATTACATGTTTTCATGTCCTTCTATGCCATCGATATGACGGATTTCCTAACCTGAATAGTGATCAACTTTAACGATTAAGGCTGCGGTCCACTTAGCGCTTCAAACGCTACAGAGCATTTGTAGCACTGATATGACTGGTCCATTTGATGCTTCGGAACGCTCCCAGCAACTCCGATTACGTCATCAATACGTCATCGTTTTTGTTCCCACTTCGCTTCAACTGCCTCACCTCGGGAGGTGGGTTGGCTGGAGCGTTCACGTAGCAATTGTAGCTTCGAAATAGTAATGGACCAATCGGAGCGTAGCGTTTGGAGCATAATGTTTAGAGCATTTGGAAGAAGCAAGTGGACCGCAGCCTAATATATCTCGGTCCACGGGATAAAGCGATACATTTTTTTTGCCAGATTCGTTCATTTCGTGCAAAAACGTATCGAGCAAGTCTAATTTGTGTATGTAGAAGCATAAAATCACTTACGTGTTCCTCTATAGAGTTTATACCATCGATGTGACAGATTTCCTAACCTAATCATCAGCCACAGAAAACAGACACATGTGTGATGTGACCATGCACATTGCCAGCGCCACATTTGCCTCTTGCGCCAAAAATTCCAAAAAGACATTACCCCTACCATTTCGTAGCGGCGACGATGACGACAATGACGACAATGACGTTTCTTGATATAAAAGTTTCAGATTCGTATTTTACGTCGCAATATCTCCGCTCGTAGAGCACGTAGAGAAAAAATAAAAATACTTTTATTATACACTACTCAACAAAATCTAGGGAACACTTTCAAACACGCTAAAAATTAGGCAATATTCAGAACACCATAATTCAATGAAAAATCATCGC
>NW_017295878.1:41834-42321 GCF_001594075.2 Trachymyrmex cornetzi | reverse complement strand
TCGTTCCATCTCGTCGCAAATGTGTTCAATCGGATTCAAATCCGGGCTATTAGCAGGATGATGGAGCAATGTGATGCCATGTCGCTCAAAAAACCGCTGCGTTACATTTGCCGTATGGGGCCGAGCATTGTCCTGCATGAATATAAAATTTCGACGTAACAGATGTTGTAGAGGCAAAACTTGAGGCCGGAGAACATTATTCACGTAGCGAATAGCCGTCATTGCTGGAGGTGGCAAAATTACTAATTCTGTTCGTCCCGTCATCGAAATGCATCCCCATACCATCACTGAACCGCCGTTGTGAGCTCTTATTCGCATAACGCAGCGTCGATCATAATGCTCCCCTTGTCGGCGCCAAATGCGTATGCGAGCATCATTGCCATAAAGGCAGAAACGCGATTCGTCCGAAAAATAAACGTTTCTCCATTGCCTCGCGGTCCAATTTATGTGATTTTGAGCAAATTGAAGACGAGCCTGACGATGTGCA
>NW_017295878.1:27664-41722 GCF_001594075.2 Trachymyrmex cornetzi | reverse complement strand
ACCTTGCAGTAATCGTTCGTCTTCTCAAAACGTGGCGAACAATTTCTCGATCTTGTCGAACTGTTGTTATACGATGACGGCCATTTCCTTGACGTCTTGTGTATTATCCTGTCTCTTGATATCGTAACCACGCTCTATTTATTACAGATACGGATACACCGACACGTTGCGCTACATAACGCATACTGTACCCTTCTTCCAGAAGTGCGATTATGCGGGCAACTTCGAATGCTAACAAGTGTCTGCGCGGCATTTTGAAAATTTGCAATATGCGACTATCTTTGTTACAAAGCGCGAACTTCTCAATAGCCTCAATCGAGAAAAGAGAAGACTTGAAGTTCGCGTTAAGCGAGTTCGAGAATGTGCGTCTATAAGCGAAAGCTTTGCGTTAACGCCAACTTCAAGTCTTGAAAAATAGTGGTTAACGCCGACATTAGCGTAACCCAATGTGCATCACGAGAGTTTTGGGTTAGCGCGAAAAAAGAAGAGTGGTGGGGATGATTCTCGTGTTGCCCGGGAGCCAGATGTGCATCACTGCATCCCGGTACCAATTTTAAGCGAGCAACAAATCTTTTATTAATACTTTTACTCTTGTTCCGCCAGCACGCTGAGGTTCTTCGTGGTTATTTATACTTCTTTTGCAAGCAACAAATTCTTAAATTGCATATTTCGAAAGCAACAAAATCAGACGACATGCGAGTACCAATTTTGAGCAGCAACAAATCTTTTACTAATCTTCACTCTTGTTCCGCCCGCATGCTGATGCTTCTCGTTGTTATTTACACTTTTTTAGTATGTAATGTATTCAAAACAATGATATTTCAACAGCAACAAATTAGAAACAAATTAGCAACAAATTCCTACGTTATTTCTACGTAGATTGGCTTTGTTATAGGTATTATTCCGTTAACTTAATCTTCCTTTAGCGAAACATTATTTTTTAAATAAACCGACACAGCAACAAATCTTATACTAATACTTTACTCTTGTTCCGCCAGCACGCTGAGGTTTTTCGTGGTTATTTATACTTATTTTGCAAGCAACAAATTCGTAAATTGCATATTTCGAGAGCAACAAATTCAGACGACATTCAGGTACCAATTTTAAGCGAGCAACAAATCTTTTATTAATACTTTACTCTTGTTCCGCCCGCACGCTGATGCTTCTCGTTGTTATTTACACTTTTTTTGTATGTAATGTATTCAAAACAATGATATTTCGACAGCAACAAATTAGCAACAAATTCCTACGTTATTTCTTCGTAGATTGGCTTTGTTATAGGTATTGTTCTGCTAACTTAATCTTCCTTTAGCGAAACATCATTTTTTAAATAAACCGACAGAGCAACAAATTTTTTCCTTTGTTAAGTTTTTAGCAACAAATGAGCAACAAATAAAAATGTTTGTTAGAATCGATTCCGCTCACTTTGTTCTGCTAACTTATAAGATGTGATTCAAGGTATATCTGAGGGAGGATTGTCATCATAAAAATAAAATTACATGTATAAATTAATTATGATTATTTTTAAAGTCGCAAAAATCTACCCCTATTAAGCTGGACCCCCCACCAGCGCAAATCGAGTTCGGACATATTGAAAAATTTAGTACTCTTTTGTTGCTAATTTGTTGCTCCAGAAAGAATTTTATTGCTCCAACCGTTCCGTAGTAAAAAAAATAAAAAATGGGTGGGTCCAGCTTAATAGAAAGCTTAATAGAAAGCTGGACCCCCCATAGTAAAAAAACGGATATAGAGCTGCAATATCAAAAAAACAAGTACACCAGATTTTGTTGCTTTTTTGTTGCTCCAGAATAGTGCAAAGAAATTAGCAACAAAAAAATTCAATTGTTAAATAAATATCCATAAATTAACAAAATTACATCGTCACGCGTAGCAGCGTCATGACTAAAAGATACATGTACAGAATTAGTTGCTCGGAAATTTTTGGTACCAAAATGTTCCTTGTAACGTATACTATCGAAATATACCCATTTCCGATTTTGTTGCTAACTATAACACATGTAAAATAATTAGTTTATCAGAGTCGGCGCCCGCGCCGAGCACTTTCACTCATAGATTGTTTAAAGAATTTGTTGCTCGGAAGTTTTTGGTACCAAAATGTTCCTTGTAACGTATACTATCGAAATATACCCATTTCCGATTTTGTCGCTAACTCTAACACATGCAAAATGACGGCGCGGGTGCCGATGCTGATAAACTAATTATTTTGCATATGTTATAGTTAGCAACAAAATCGGAAATGAGTATATTTCGATAGTATACGTTACAAGGAACATTTTGGTACGAAAAACTTCCGAGCAACAAATTCTTTAAACAATCTTTGAGTGAATAAAGTGCTCGGCACGGGCGCCGACTCTGATAAACTAATTATTTTGCATGTGTTAGAGTTAGCAACAAAATCGGAAATGGGTATATTTCGATAGTATACGTTACAAGGAACGTTTTGGTACCAAAATCTTCCGAGCAACAAATTCTTTAAACAATCTTTTAGTGAATAAAGTGCTCGGCGCGGGCGCCTACGTTAATAAACTACTTATTTTGCATCTGTTAGAGTTAGGAACAAAATCGGAAATGGGTATATTTCGATAGTGTACGTTACAAGGAACATTTTGGTACCAAAAATTTCCGAGCAACTAACTCTGTACATATATCTTTTAGTCATGACGCTGCTACGCGTGACGATGTAATTTTGTTAATTTATGGATATTTATTTAACAATTGAATTTTTTGATGTTTCTTTGCACTATTCTGGAGCAACAAAAAAGCAACAAAATCTGGTGTACTTGTTTTTTTGATATTGCAGCGCTATATCCGTTTTTTGACTATGGGGGGATCCAGATTTCCATTAAACTGGACCCCACCCATTTTTTATTTTTTTTACTGCGGAACGGTTGGAGCAACAAAATTCTTTCTGGAGTAACAAATTATCAACAAAAGAGTACTAAATTTTTCAATATGTCCGGACCCGATTTGCGCTGGTGGGGGTCCAGCTTAATAGGGGTAAAAAATCTAGAGCTCCGTGCAAATCCAAATTAACTGGAAAAGAATAATTATCAAATGCGTACAAAATAACACACTGCAGTCGCGGTTCTAGTGTGAGAAGAGAATATAATTGACAAGGAAGTTGCTAATTTATCTAAAATTATAAAATTTTTCCAGAAATTCCAAGAACTTTAAAGGTGGGGTTTAGAATTGCGTAAATGTTAATTCTTCAAAGTCGATATTAGAACATAATTAAAAATTAAATACACGATTTCGAGTACTTTAATTTAAAAAAAATCAAAATTTATTACTTTTTTTATTTATGTAAGTAGAACTATTCCAGAGAACATTTCCAATAAACAAAAATTCATTTATACAATATTATTGTAACGATACTTATAGCCTAGGAAAATTAGATTTTTTTGGGAGCAAAATTAGCATAAAAGATTTGTTTGCGGAAAGTTGTTTGATATGACGTATTTTTCATCATACTGAAAGTCCTGACCGCCAGCGGACTTGCTAGCTTCAATAAACTGATAAAAAATGCGATTTTTCACAAATATCTCAGAAAGTATTTATTTTATCGAAATAGGTCATTATCAAAAAGAAAGCTGATAAAATTACGAATAACTTTGTTTTTTTTTAAGGTCGCACAATCAATACTTTCCGTGATGAGAATTTTTTAAAGAATGTTGTATTTTTGTCCATTCCGAGAATGAAACGATTTTTCACACTTTTTTATGAAAAAAAAGTTCGAATTGTCAAAATGACCAAAAACAACATTCTTTAAAAAATTTTATTACGGAAAACATTGATTGTGCGACCTTAAAAAAATAAAGTTGTTCGTAATTTTATCAGCTTTGTTTTTTATTACTTTTATTTCGATAAAGTGAATACTTTCTGAGATATTTTTGAAAAACCGCAATATTGATCAGATTTTTTAAACTGAAAAGTTTAAAAAAACTGCCGGTTGTCAGGACTTTTAGTATGTTGTATAATACGTCATTTCGAACAACTATCTGCAAACAAATCTTTTATAGCAATTTTGCCTTCAAAATGCAAAAAGAATTTAATTTTCCTAGGCTATTATTACATGTATCTAACGTTTTGATGGTTCCGAACATCATACATATATTATCATGAAAATTTGATGATCTTGAAATTTCTATGACATTAAAATGAAAATTAAACATTGTTGCTAATAATTATGTGTTAATGATTTTTTAATAGTTCAGTATTGTTGGATAATTTTTTTTAAGGAGAGAATTATCAGAAGATTCCTTCAAATTTACGAACATTATGTATATTTTTTTTCTACCCTTCTCATACATCCTTTCTCTCTATTAAATGGATCAACATAAAAATGTTATTTACTGTTGACCTTCCTCTTCTGTAATCAGCTTGGCTGTTGGGGATCATATACCTTTTGCTTTTACCTCCATCTCTAGTCTGTACCTCATCGTTTCCGCATACAGCTTATACAGGGTGTCTCAATAACTATTACTATCTGAAATATCTTCTAATCTATAAGGTGTAGAGAACAATTTATATAATTAAAATTACACGGCGTAAAGGGAGCTATTATATGGTGATAATAAATTTTGTCCAGAGGAGATAGAGGCGCTTCGGAGATTTCAAGGTCAACTTCGTTTTTTCAAATAAAATTGTATAATTTTTTTTATACAATATGATTCCTCTAATTATTCTGCATATATTATAAAAGTATTAAAGTAGTGATATAAAAAAACCAATAGATTATGAGAAATTTTACACTTTATTCTGGCACATATTGACATAAAATATTAGATAACTCGTAAACTATTACATTTTTTATGATCTACCTTAATACTTTTACAAAGAGAATAAGTCCACAAACACAATAGAATAGTAAGCCTTAAGCCTTAAGAAATTGATCAATCACAGTTGAATGTGAGAAGAATAATCGACTATGATTGGTTAATTCCTTAAGACTTAAAGCTTACTACTCTATTGTGTTTGCGGACTAATGAGATGAATCAATTGGTGAAAAGAAAACACATAGTTGCTGTAAAAAAATATGTATGCAAAATGGATAATTTTTTTAAATAAGCAACTATGTGTTTTTTTTTCTATTAATTGATTCATCTCATTCTGTTCATAAAAGTATTAAGATACGATTATCAAAAAGTTAATAGTTTACGAGTTATTTAACATTTTATATCAATATGTGCCAGAACAAAGTGTAAAATATCTCGTAAGTATTGGTTTTCTGATATCACTACCTCAATACTTTTATATGCAGAATAATTAGAGGAATCATATTGTGTAAAAAAAATCAAACAATTCCATTTAAAAAAACGAAGTTGACCTTGAAATGTCCGAAGCGTCTCCATCTGGACAAAAATTATTATCACCATATGATAGCCCTCTTTATGCCATGTAATTTTGGTTATATAAATTTTTCCCTACATCTTATACAGGGTGAGGAAAACGTACCGAGACACCTAAATACCCGCACAGCATTTTATATTTCATGTACATAGCAGATACATAAAATTTGAAATGTTGCTATATAGCAAATACGAAACAGTACGTATGATCAATGTATCAGATACACGTTTAATACCGATAAATATCCGCGGTATAGATACGTAATTTACGTTACATATCGGATACATATAACAGGTATATATTCGATACGTGTTAAATACAGTAAATTATGTATTTGAAACGTATCTGTAATATTGCAAATACGCGTTAAAAATGTACTGTATATGTCGTAAATCCAAATATATTTCTAAATGCTTTACTTTTAAATTTGTAAAATGTAATTAATATACATTTTTATTACTTTAAATTTTTCATTTTGTATACTATACAATATACATAAATGTAAAGTAATAAATATTAATTACATTTTTAAAATGTTAAAAGTGTTAACATTTAGAAATTATTTGGATATAAAGTACACCACATTTTAAACGCGTATTTGAGATATTACAGTATTTAATACATAATTGTAAAGCATTTTGAACGTAAAATTTATGTTTTATTTGTTTCTGAAACTGAAAGAAATAAAAGTTAGAAGTACAAATATACAATACATGATAGTATTTTTTAACATTATTTTAATGCTTGAACATTATTTTAAATTTTAATAAAAATTAAACCTAATACATTTTGTAACAAATGTTTTCATATATATACATATATATTTCCTATATCATATAATTTCTTTTTCGTTACAAAACATAATAATCTAATTATTAAAATATTTTATATTCAACACATAATAAACTATATTTACTTCGCATAAATTTAAAAACGAATCTACTGACAGTTCATTTTGCATACACATTAATTTAATAAGAAAAAAAGAAAAAATAACTGACTATAATAGTCAGAAAAGAACAAAAAGAACGAAATAAACCAAAAGACTGTGATGTTAATAATCGATGAGATCGCCCAACAGTATGACGATCAATAACGGAAAGGAATTAGCTTCTCTGCAATCTGGATTTTAATAATGTACGAAAGAATGTAAATAATATCCGTAATTTTGAGAAAAGATAGACATCTCCAACTGTATTGCAAAATGTAGATAACGTTATTTACGAGCGATTGAAAAAGGATAGCGATGATATAATAGCGAAAACATTAGACCATCTAAATAAGTTCGCAAGTGAAATAAGAACATTGCGTCTTTCCATAAGGGATTTGGAAATTTTTTCAAGAATTGGTAGCAACGTCATCAAGAAGCGGTGCATTAACATTTTTTAACTATTAATATCCTTATTCTTGAGAATTCTGATCTTGACCATTGTCTTTTTGTTTGTTTCTGAAACAATCAATTAATTTCATGTTTAATACATCATATAGTTATTATATATATAAATATAATAAACATAATTAAGGTTTCTAGAAAAAACTATATAATTACAATATACGTTAAATATTTTAATATTTGTTCAAATATATGTACTTTGAATATAAAAACAAAGTAATGAATATCATAAAAGATTATTAGGATTAAATTACGTTATTAAGCAATTGATATTATTCAATTCTTATAATAAATATTTATATTTTTAAATAAAAATAATATATTAAATGTTTACTCACACAAATCTTCGAACACGTGCAGAAGCTTGAACAATCCAATTTCATAGTGTACATACTGAGTTGAATAAAGATCACAATATATTTTATTTGTGGATACACCTTTTATTCAGCGGTACCCGTCCACAGTATATATTACCATCATACATGATATTGATTGGTTGTATTTTAATATAACTATTTCTGCTGATTACAGTGCCGAGAGAGACAAGATTCAGCAGAAACAATTAATTTCAAAATACAACTATATCTACGTAAACTAACTACGAAAACTTTGAAGTCTTTTACCTATCATTAAACTGACAATTTTAAAATTTCAAAATGAATTTTTTTGTCGAGCTCCTTTCCAGCTGTATAACATTAATATTTCGTCCTCTATTAATGTTTTGAATATATTTTTTATCATTTCTTGTAGGTTTGTCCCACCTTTCAGTTTCAAAAAGCCTTTCTAAAATAATTTGCCATAAAATATGTGACTAATTAAAATAAAAATAGGAAGTATGTAAATATTGCAGTATTATATACATATATATATATATATATATCAAACGCAACTATATATAACTTTAGACATAATTCATAATTATATATAGAAATAAACATTTACCATTTTCCCGAAAAATTCTTCACTTTTCAAATTTTCTTCAAACAGTTTTAGTTCATCCATTGAAGAAATGATATCGAAAGCAAAAGCTTCTTCGACGGTATTTATATTAATTTCTTTATTTATAATGTAGTCTACTTTATTTTCTAATCTAATGAACCTTCTATCGATGTATGTTATTTCAATTAAGATGCGATTTACTTTTTTCAAAATTTCCTTCAATACTAAAAATTAAAATATCATAAGTTACGTTTTAAAATATTGTAATATAAAAAATAAGTCATTAATATATTTAACCTTTCTGAGATTGATCTCCATTATTTTCATTTAGATGTGTTGTTAACTCCTTGTTATATTCATCGATAGAATGATTGTTATCTTCATTGATAAAATCTTGTCGATTTTTATCTTCCAACTCTTTTTTCTTATGTTTAACAATCACATTCGTTTCTTGCTGAATTATCTTCGGTTTTTCCTTCTCAGTTACTATTTCGATATTGTCTTCTGCGGAAATGATTGGATGTTCATAAGTTGCCAAAATCCGTGCAGGCTTTTCCGAATGAAACAACTTTTGTGATCCAGAAAATTTTTTCGGATCTGGTAAAGGAGACAGTAGGCCGGAATCTACTTCTGTATCTGAAGATTCATCGTCAGATGTATAATTTTTTGCAGCAGCTCTGTCATGCCGCATTTGTTTCATAGCTTCTTCATCTTCAGTATTTACGTCGGATATATTTTCAACCATTCTTAATTTTTCTTGGCCTCGTTCAAAAGTATCTGAATGTAATTATCAATAATTATAAATATAAAACATAGACAATCAAGGTTAGTTTGAATTATAAGTCGACAAGTTAGAAGAAAATCAAAGTTTTCCATAAATGGAATTCATTTTCCTGTCTTTTCGGCAATATTAGTATAATGAATTAAGTGAAAGTAACTTTTAATTTAATTTATTATATTTCGATATAAACTGTTTACATTACTTTGATTTTACTCTTTGGATTAGATTGACAAAAAGAAAGAATAAATTCATTTGTACACAAAAAAGGAGGCAGACGGGTTTCAAAATAAATAATTGTATATATACCTGCTGAAGCAAAAATGCGTATAACGTCATACATTGCCCAACCAGCTTGTTCTTTTTTTAAATCCGGCATTTCCTTACTCTGTATAGCCTTATTCAGCCTTTTTTTCACATTGTAATTCGGGTAGAAGCAATTAACCTGTTGCTTTCGGTCTTCAGATATTCGCAACCAGTTATTAGGGACTAGAGCCCGTCGTCAAATTGAATTATGTAGAAGTTTTCTTTAAACTACGAAAATATATATATGATAAATTAATTTATTAATAATAAACATAACAGTCTTGTGCATTTAGATATTTACTTTTAAGGAAGATTTTTTCTTCATTTTTTGGAAAGATAATTCCTCGTACCTCAGTTCAGACATATTCATGCGAATTAGACATATGCTCCTATAGTAGCACTGTGTAATTGTGTATACGTTCGAACGTAAATCTCTTGCAACTGTACAAACTGTATAAACAATGAATTTTTTTTTAATAAATCAACTTCATATTCTGATACATTGGATCGCAATGTAAATAAAGAATACAAAAATATATCTTTTACGTAATATGAAAGATTTAATATATTGACTATTATTCCGGTAAATATTTTGGTCATTATATTTATAAAGTCACATTAACATATTTTGGCGATAGCAAATATCCTATCTCTATGATGTTTCAGAGGAATGACTCATTTATGAGGTTTTTGCAACGTAACAGAAATATATCATAATGCAAAATCAATTGCTACGTTATTTGTACATTGCAATAACATTACAAATAAAACATTCTCCTAAAACGTCCTAGAAGCAGGACATTTATTGTTGCCAATATGTTAGCATGGCATTTCAGCAATATAATGGCCAAAATGTTTATTGCAGGTACATATTGCTATTGGCAATTAAATAATTTGCTGCAATAAGATTTATAGAATGTTAATACATAAAAGTATTGAAAACCATGGTGTAAAATGTACAAAACAAACAACATATCCTCGACATAACCTGCAAAAATCAGCCACGGCTTATTACATAAATTACTTTAATTGTTAACAATGATATGCAATCGAGTATGCATAAACTAAGTACAGTTAATTTTAATTCAATTTTTAAAGTGAATTAGATGTTATTCATATCTTACAAAATATACACATACCTTATTGAAAACCTCCAGCCTCGAGTGAACGAAAACCAAAGGTAGATGAGCACAGACAAATATCGTCGAGTGGTCACAAATATGTAAATTTTCCTGATTAAACTTTTTGATTCTTCATATATGCACATATATAACTTATTTCTTTATTGCCACTTGACGAGTGAATAACAGTCATACCATAAACCAAGCAGCGTGCAAAACCATCGATTGTGTACATATAATTGTGTATATGCATGTGTGAATTTATGACAGTTTTGTTGCAAACATAATTGAATATTAACCTTTTAACTTTCGTTGTTCATATTTATAATTATCGCATTATAATAATCATGTGTTATATTGTACTTCAAAAGTCATTTTATAATGCGCGCGTCAAAAAGGAACCGCATTTCAATTAGAGAGCCTCATAGGAAGCCTATGAGGCTCTCTAATTTCAACACATTAGGGGTCTGTTTTTTGTGACTGAATTAATGTACACTTTTGGAACTTAAAGTGAGAAAGATATATGTTTGATATTTGTTTAAAGCGAGAAAGAGAGTTCTAGAACAGTCTAGTGCAGGAACAGAAAATAGACCAATTGTTGAAACACAGCGAGACGCGATACAGGCCGTGTTCCAAATTTACTGTCAGCACTGAAAATACTACAGTTTACATTACGTGCACTATAGATTTTCAGTACTGGCAGTCAATTTTGGAACACGGCCATATAATAGGTCTGATTGTGTTGTTGTACTCCTGCACTAGTGCAATAATTAAGTTAGAATGACAGATATATTATTTGCGATGTACAGATTTTTCTTTCTAACTTGTTGCACTAGTGCAGGAGTGCAAGCAACGAGAACAGACCTATTACACGTTATATAGCGTATATCAACGTGCTTGGAAACGAAACGATTATTGTCCACAAACGTGTCGAATAGGAATGACATAATTTTGAATTAAATTTTATTTTCCACATCTTTCCCTGTAGTTCATCCAAAGGACAACATATTACATTACTATTTATTTCATCAGCAGCATAAATGTCCAAATTTTCTGATGAGAATGGTCGTGAATATAAAGCATCTGTTTTCCTTAATTGATAACCAACAATATAAATTGTATTATTGGTACATTTAACGACGTTTTTAACTGTCAGTAAGTTTCCACCTTTTGTAATGATACAATTATTTGCTTCATTATTACAATCGATTTCATAATTTCCTAATATTAATTTCCTGTATTGCGATTCAACAATATTTTGAATTTCATCGGCTAATAAACCAGTAGCATGTTTTGTTTTTAATTTAAATTTAGTGAATGTAATGATTCATTCATCTTATTCTCATATTGATTTTGTCTTCTTTCTATATATCGTCGTATAACTTGCTGCAGTGGTTTTTCTGCTTTATGTAGAAAACTTTTTAAAATTTGTAAAAAATTTTCAAATCTAAACGAGCTGAAGGAATCAAGTGGTCCAAATTTTCGAACTTCATTTGAGAGGTATAATAAATTATGTACATTATGAGATATATATTCCTTGCCATAGATTTTCTCAAATGATTCGACAAAATGTTGCAACAATTTTTCTGCATAATCTACATTATTTTTATTTATTATTAGCATTGGACTGATGAGTATTGATACAGCTACATGCAAAGTCAAAAAGTGTGTATATACGTCTCTATTTAAAACTGTTTTTAAAATAATAGGTCCAGTATAAAGTAAAAATTGCCGAAATTCTGTGGCTTTCCAGTATGCTATTTCGTTTAAACTTCGAGGTCGCCTTGAAAATTCTTTGGGTACTGTCCTTCTTAAATTAATAAGTGCTTGTGAAATATTCTCTTTTGCTTGAGCACTAATGCGAACAGTTTGTGGTCCACTCATCCACAACAATAACATTTTTTTTATAACGCCCAAACAAATCAAGTGCATATAGTCAAGAACAATATTTGACACTAATCCTAGATTAGGTACAGAGAGTAAAATTGTGGGTTCTCCTTGATGATAGTCGGAGTCTGTTTGATGTACAAAATCTTCGTCAGTTCTGAGTGCACTTGATCTTTTTTCATAAGGAAAGCACATTTTAAAGTTAACGTAATCTCCATAATGGTATATTTAGTACAGCTCGAATAGTCATGTCCTTTAATATTTAAAATAAAAGATTTTGCTGGAGCATCGCAAATAATGGTCTTAACATTAACTTTAATATCACAGTTAAACAGATCTGAATGATATCCTCTCTGTACTAATGATATTAATTCTTCCACAAATCGTTGTAAGAATTCATTGGCATTCTTCGGTTTCTTTTGATCATAAAACAGCCCGACTATGTGCACTTGATTTAAAATATCGTCTGAAAGTAATATTGGCCAGAAACTGCTTGGCGATAATCTGAATAATGGCAGACCATCTATGTTAATTAATAAATTAATTTTAGATACGTTCAAAGACATACTTTTATAGTGCAGCAGGAGTATTTGCAAAGTGTTCGTTAGACCAAAGTGGTAATACGATCCTCCAGATAATGCAACTATTTCAGCCGTTTTCTTAGGTGTTTTTAGAAGCGTTCTTGCGTCCTTTGGTAAAGTTTTCAATTGTGAATGTGGAGTATGCCTCAAAATTTCCATAAGAGCATTAATTGCATTATGCTTAATTTTAAATTCAAAAGACCAATTTCGAAGATTGCACAACAATTCGTTATCCATATCTTTATCTTCATCGTCAATATATTCAACATTTATATCGTCTGCATCGTTACTTGAATCATTAAACTCAAATGATAACGATTGCATTCCTTCTAGTTCTTCAATATTAAAAAAATTTTCGTCGTCTGTGATCATTTCTGATGAGTTATGTATTTCATCCGATAAAAATTCCTGTATATCATTATTGTCATTAAAGTTGGGCTGATTGATGTGCTCTTGATCATAACTAAGAGAGGATGATGTTGATACTGATTGATCATTTTTATTTTTAATTCGATATTCTTTTGTAGATTCAACTGATGGTCCTAAATAAGTTGCACCACTGCTTGACGATTGTAGTAACAAATAATCTTTTCCTGTTTCTTCTTGTGCTAATCGCCTCTTATGCCTCGAAGAAATATGACAACGATTTCTTCCTTTATCCATTATATGGCACAAAAATTATTTATTATAATGTAACCTATAAAAATAATCAAATACGCATTAATTACAGTAATTATTATACATACAACCGTATTATAGAAATTCAAATCTATTATAAAATATAAAAACTCAACTTTTACTTATTATTTAATTTAAATTATTTTTCTTAAGTTAAATTTATTTATTATCATATACGATTCAGATAACCGCGACGTGTGTCTAAATAACGTGCTCGAAACAGTCCATTTTTATGATTTATTGACGTTATTGGCGCTATTGCGCCGGTACACCCGCGGCCATCATTACATTTCGTTAAATATGTATCAACTACGTGTTTGATACATTTATACATTTATATAATATGCACAATACATCTGCTACGTATTGCATATGTATTCAACTTGAATATTTCATATCCATCACGTTAATTACATATTTAATACATTACATTCGATATGAAATGAAACGCAACGTAAATACAATATTGTTATATATTTAATATGTATTTGCAATGAAAGGTGCTGTGCGGGTAACTTCTGAACGTTTTGAGATAGAGGATTGAAGTTTATAGGGATGCAAATAGCATCATAAAATCTATCATTTAATACTAAAAACGTCCATTTTAACACCTCCGGGGGACGGAGGAGAAATGGGGGAAAAATCTTAAATTACACGTGGGATCGAGTGAGAGCTCGTTTGAAAGGACCTTCCAAGACGAGAACAACGCGTGGTGTCCAGGTGTATATTTTTTCGCAGAGTTATGATCATTAAACATTGTGAGATTTCGTAGTAGTAGAGGGCTTACGGTGAGGACGTGAGAAAGACTCTGAGCGGGCACGTGTGGATAAAAGTGCATGTGGGAAGGAATGTGGTGTGCGTGCAAATGTGTCTCATGGGAGAAAGGGATCCCGTGGTTCGTCACTTCAACAGTAGTAACGACACACGTGCGCGCGCGCATACACACACGCGCGCACACACACGCGCGCCTGCACAACGCACGTACGCGCGCACAGAGAGAGAGAG
>NW_017295878.1:26209-26817 GCF_001594075.2 Trachymyrmex cornetzi | reverse complement strand
GTTCAGCGGACTCAACAGTTGAGTGAGCGCTCGCTGTTATTGGTGTATTCTTTTAGATCATCCAATCAACATTTTAGATCTAGAAGAATACATCAATAGCAGCGAGCGCTCATTCAACTGTTGAGTCCGCTGAACGTAGCTATTCAGGACGGACCGCTTAACGTGTTTGACCGAGTTGACGGTATGTAATTGTTATATTGCTGAGGATGACTACAAGCGAGTCGAAACGTTCAAGATTTTCAAATAAAGAAGACATCAATATTATGAAGAAGTAATTTTTACTTATCAATAACTGTGCGCAACTCCTTCCGCACTGACTCATTAGCCTTGAAATTTATTTATTACTATTATTTTAAATATTGAGAGTCCGATTTAATCATTATATTATTATATTTTATTATATTTATTTTTTATGTTATTAATTATTATAATATTATATTTTATTTATATTTATTTATATTATTTTGAATAATTTTTTGCGTTAACCCTTTGAGGGGCACATTTTTGTGCTAGACTTGCAATGGGTATCAATATGTTTCTATAGGTTTTTGGCGTCGCTGATCACGAATCCGGTATCAGAATTTGAAAATTCAAAATGGCGGATCCAA
>NW_017295878.1:22198-22616 GCF_001594075.2 Trachymyrmex cornetzi | reverse complement strand
CCTCGATGGCGAACACCTAGACACCAACTTCCTCGGTGGCGAACATGTAGACAACACCTAGACACTTATTTCTTCAACAGCGAGCACCCAGACACTCACTTATTCGACGGCGAACACCTAGACGCCCACTTCTTCGACGGCGAACACCTAGACACCCATTTCCTCGACGGCGAACACCTAGACACCAACTTCCTCGGTGGCGAACATGTAGACAACACCTAGACACTCACTTCTTCGACGGCGAACATCTAGACGTCCACTTCCTCGACGGCGAACACCTAGACGCCCACTTCTTCGACGGCGAACACCTAGACACCCATTTCTTCGACCTAGACACCCACTTCCTCGACGACAAACATCTAGACGCTTAGTTCCTCGACGGCGAACACCTAGACGCTTAATTCCTGAATATTTATAA
>NW_017295878.1:14354-21739 GCF_001594075.2 Trachymyrmex cornetzi | reverse complement strand
AAATCTGAGAAGTGAAAAGTAGCGGTTCGGAACTTTGCGTCGCGATATCTCCGCTCGTAGGGCACGTACAAAATAAATAAAAGCACTTTTATTATACAATTCGCGTGGTGGCTATCGATTGAGCATACATAGAACGCGATCGATTCAGCCGTTATATGAGATCCGATAACCTCGATATGCCGCAATTCTTCGGTTCGCGTAAAGGAGGCCACGGCAGTGTCGCTTTGCTTTGGCTTAGCGCCGAGACACTACCAGTGTCTCCAGATAAAAGAGTTCACCAATGTAACATCCACAAAGTGCCAGAAAATACGTTGCCACCACTTTTTACTTTTCCTGTTGATTTCATAATACGACTTGAGCATATCAGCTTTATCAACGCAACCCATAAAAGCATTATAGTCTACGCATATTTGTGGACAAGTTACTTCTTTCAAAGATCCATCTTTTTGCCTCCTGTTGGCTTGAGAAATTTTAGAAGCATCATGGAAATTAGATAAGAAATGGACAGGTTTCTTATCTATCCATTTCAGCCAACTGACTCCGTTATATGAGGAGCGGAATTCACTATCACCAACTGACATTTCTTTTTCTTTTTTCTGTAATTTAGGTAAATATTTTCTATCTTTCCTTACAGTCCCACATGCCAATATTTTCAGACATAACAAGTCTGACATCAATGTAACGGTGGTAAAATAATTATCAAAAAAAACACAATAATATTTTCCTATCAGATCGTGAGTCAGATCTTTGACTACTCTTTCACCAAGGAACTTTTCCGACTTATCGTTCGCTTTTCTGGTATAAATCTGGAATTCACAGACATATCCATATTTGTCAGCTCTAACCCAAACCTTATAGCCCCGCTTGATAGGTTTCATTGGCAGATACTGCTTTATGCTATTCCTACCTTTGAACCTAATCATACTTTCATCAAGGGCTTAATGTCTGTCAGGACCGTAGAAAATTTTAAATGTTCCAGAAAGATTATCCAGCAATGGTCTGACTTTGTACAGTCTGTCGAAATTGGGATCGCCCCTTGGTGGTTCCTGAGAATTATCATTCAAGTGTAAAGTAGATAAGAGTAATGAAAATCGCTTCACAGGCATGACTGAAGAGACGTATGGATCATTCATCTGAAAGTTCGTAGACCAATAGTCTCTATACGATGGTGACCTTTTGATCCCCATTATTATATTTAGCCCCAAAAACTTTTTTATCTCATCATTGGTGATGGGTTCAAATTTCAATTTTTTCTGAGTACAATAAAGATTTGACTGTTCTACTATGATGTCAATGAAGCTTTCTGAAAACAAACATAAGAATACGTCTCCTGGAGTTTTCACACTATCAGGGAGATTCTTTGGACCTACGTGTTCAAAAAAACCAGGTTCAAAAAACGATCTCTTTTTTGCTTCCCAGATACCGTCTGTCCTTTCAAGTCGACAACTTAGTGGAGTATCATCCTCTTCGTCAGTATGGTCAACTGCTTCAAGATCTGGACATAATATATTGTCGGATATATCAGGTGTCTCCTCTATAGAATCTTCAGGATCATACTCATCTTCACTGCTCTCGGTATTTTCTGACTCCGCATCACTAGGTATATGTATAAACTCTTCCATTGCAGACATGGTGAAGAATAAAGGTCCTTCTTTATAAAGTTAGCAGTAGACATATTTTGTATAAATGAGAGGTCTGTAAATATTTATACTGTAGGGAGTCGAAAACGCTTCCCCCTCTCCATCATCTTAATAGGTATAATATATAAAAATAAGTAATAATAGTACTCAGACACTGTAAGAGATCGAATCCTTTCTTAGACAAAGGTTACCAGAGTCACTGATTATGATTCTGAAATCAAGATTTCGGACCTCACGATGGTGAATCCAGAATAGCAGCTTATAGATGTATGTCCAATAGATTATCCTCTATCAGTTTTTCAAACACGAATCACGTGTAAAACATAATTTTGATACGATAGTAGGCAATTACGTTTAGAAAATTATGAATGTCTGAACTCGGAACTCAGGTGTATGATTGTCGACCCGAAAAATCTCATGAAGCCGCCATATAGGGTCCACTTTTAGGAATTTCAAAAATTTGATACTGGATCCGTAATCAGCGACCCCGAAAACCCTTTTATACAAATTTTCATAAGATTACCTTAAAAACTCTGTCCATGGCCGAATTTATTCGAAAAAATTAAAAATTTTCCGTCTTTGATTGTTTATAAATAATTAAATAAATAAATTTTCAAATTTTCAATCAAAGCATTACGAAGCCTAAGTAATAATGATAGTGTAGAAGTTTATTCGAGAGCGATTGAGCTGAAAACGGTCGCAGTATGGATAAAAAACTGAAAAAAGTTTGGTGTATCATATATGATACGCTGCCCCTCAAAGGGTTAAACGATTAACAAATATTGTTAATAACAAAAAGGGATACAATGTAGAGTCGAGTTATCGATGGGTAAAATGGGAAAAAAGAGACGCGCAACAAAGAACACAGGAAGCTGGAAGGTGAGCGAAAGAGGGGGGACTGTTCGCTGAGGATGATGAGAGTAGGGGTGCGGTCAAAGTCTCACTACAAATGTTTTGAAGCGTTTCAAGTGCGGTCAATCGAACGCTTAAAAATATTCTTGCCACAGGTATGACGTCATGAATACGTCATCATTTTCGCTTCCAGCTCGCTTCCATTCTTGCTGCCGAAGGAGGTAGTGTAGCTGAAGCGTTACGGTTCAAATTTATGAACGCGGGAAAGTGGCGATCGGTTGCGATCTTGCGACAATTATAAATTCGTGTATGGTTTGTAATAATAAAGGACAAGATGCCGCAAATTGCTTTATTTGATCCCAATAGTGAAAATACGTACATATTTGATGTGACTAAAGCAGATGCAAAAAGAGCTAGTGAAGGTAAGAAAAATATTTTTCTAACCTATTATTTAGCTTATGAATTGGGTATAGGAATAAGTTTCCGCCCATTGTAGAAAAATGTCGTTAGTAACATTGCTTGTGTGTTTGATAGAACGGCAACACATGTGTTTGAAAGGTTTGTGTTCAAATTTTTGAGCCCAATAGTTGGCATTCGTTCAAAGCGTAAAAAAGAGTAACTTTTTTTGCGTTGAAGATGTCGGAATTTATTCCAAAAAAGTAACATTTGCGGGAAGTTTTACTCCGTTATTTTATTTTAAAAAAAGTGCTGCAGAATCGCATCGTTTGCTCGTAGATGTTTACGGTGAGCATGCTCCATCGAAAACCAGTTGTAAAGAATGGTTTCGGCGATTTAACAGTGGTGATTTTGACGTGCGTGACAAAGAACGTGAAGGTGCACCGAAAAAATTTGAAGATGCAGAATTGCAAGCATTACTCGAAGAAGATTCATGTTTATCGCTCGATAAGTTGTCAAAATAGTTAAATGTTGATAGATCTACTGTTGGAAAACGTCTACACGCAATGGGAATGGTGCAAAAAGAAGGAAATTGGGTGCCATACAAATTGAAAGAGAGAGACGTATGGTCATCTGCGAGATGCTTCGTCAACGATAACAAAGGAAGGGTTTTCTACATCGTATCGTAACTGGCGATGAAAAATGGATCTACTACGATAACCCTAAACGCTTGAAAACATGAGTGATGCCAGGTGAACCAGGTCCATCAACGCTAAAACGAAATATTCATGCTTCGAAGATTATGTTGTGCATCTGGTGAGATCAGAGAGGTGTTATATATTATGAGCTGCTCAAACAGCTCAAACCGTCCGAAACCATCATTGGCGATCGTTATTGATTACAACTGATACATTTAAACCAAGCTTTGAAAGAAAAACGACCGGAATGGGACAATAGGCACAACAAGCTGATTCTGTTACATGACAACGCTAGGCCACACGTTACAAAACCGGTCAAGAAAGACTTGGAAGGAGTAAAGTGGGAAATTCTGCCCCACCCGCCGTATTCACCGGACATTGCTCCTTCAGATTTCCATTTGTTCCGATCCATGCAGTCGGCCCTTTCTGGAGAACGATTCAATTCTTATGAAGATATCAAAAAATGACTTGATGAATGGATCGCTTCAAAAGAACCAGATTGTTTTATTCGAGGAATCCGTTTATTACCGGAAAAGTGGGAGAAAGTTGTCGCTTCCGAAGGAGCATACTTTGAATAAACTCACTTCTATAGATTTGTTTAAATAAACACATCTTTTTCTTTTCAAAAAGAGCGGAAACTTATTCCCATACCCAATATTTAATTTTATGGATATGGGGAAATGTGTCAAAAAATCCAACTCAATGCTTATAAGTTAAATTTTAAAGGTGGTTTAAATAAAAACAATATCAATCAAAATGAGCAATAGCCACAGCACAAGACGTTATTGTGAAGTCATATATTTAAAAATATCGTAACAATAATAAAAATTTTCGTAGACGTTTCGGTCAAAATTTGACCATCTTCAGTACAATGAATTATGATTTTCGCATGATTAAATTAATATAACATAAATACACTCAATTATACACCAGACAACCAATAAGTATTAAAATATCCGCAATTAAAAAGTCGTCATATAAAACACTTGATGAGGTTACAATGTTCAAAATTCAGATAAATGTTTTGAAAAAATCGCATTAAAACAGTCGTCAATTAAAATTATATCTTGATAATTTACAATTGTTCAATTCACCTGATGTTTATTCCTTCATACTTGAAAAATTAAGTCAATAGAATTGCCAAAATTACAGTCGTCAGTTTTATATTTTTATTCTCTCAAAATGTGATCCTTTTATTTTTGAAAATTGAAGCTTTTTGAGAACTCGTGAGAACAACGTAATTGCCAAATTCTAAATAAATTTTTATAACAGTAATAATTAACAGAAGAAATTAATACCAAATTTTCATTAAAACGAAAGGCGATATTAGATAAAAAATCTATCTTATTCTGCACACGGTTCCTTTAATGTAATTAATTCAGACTTATTGTAAAAATTTTTTAAACCATTTGAGAATCTACTGCGAGAACAATTCTTGACAATGTGTGACAAACATATGATCAGCAACAGAATTTATAAACAATTTAAGCAAATTGGAAAGGGAAGAAAGGAAGAGGGGATTGTTCTTAGAGAGTAGAGGAGTAATTATCAATAATTGGAAGGTAAATTTCAGGAAACTTTTCCGTATCACTTTGTTTGTTAAGTCCACTATCTTGTTTTTTTTATATGTATCATTTCGGAAACCATTCTTTTAAAATATGAATATTCAAAATCTAGGATGATAGTACCTTCCCAATCCATCTTATGATTATAATTTTGTCTGTGCTGAGAAATGACAGACAAAGAACTAGAACATTCTTTATATCGTTTTTATGCTCTTTTAAACGTGTGTTTAATTTTCTTTTTGTCTGGCCCACATATGATTGATTACAGTCCAGACAATTTATTTTATATACCACATTAGAATGATTATCTTTTTTAATTTTGTCTTTACCAGTTTTAATGAATTTGTTCAAACAATTCATTGGTTTATATGCAATGTTAAAATCAAATTTTTGTGAAATGGATTGAAATTTTTCTGAGATATTATTTAAATAAGGAATGGTGAAGTATTTTTTAATTTTAATGGAATCCGAATTAACAACATTATGATGATCTTTGATATTATCAAAATTATTTTTATGAGATAGCATTTTGATTCTGTTATTTATTGTCGAAAACAAGAAATCTAATGGATATCCGTTCTCCTGAAAATTACTAATTAAAGAGACAATATTATCATTATGAAATTTTGGATGGGCGAGGAACAATATTCTGTCAAGCTGTCCAATTACAACACCTCTTTTATGTACTAATGGATGATTCGAATGGAAGTTTAAATATCTACCCGAATTTGTTGGTTTCTTATAATTGTCAAAAATAATTCTTCCGTTCGTCATCAATAGTCTCACATCCAGAAAACTTATTCCTCTATCATCGCTATATTCAACCGTGAATTTGATTCTTTCGTGGAAAGAATTAAATGAACAAAGAATTTCATTGATTTGATCCTTTGGAGCAGACACGATAATATCGTCAACATAGCGATAATAGAACATAAGATATGTGTCAAGAGTATTAAAAATGTTAAATTCTACGTCTTGTATAACAACTTCCCATAAAATTGGAGAAAGAGGAGAACCCATGGGCAAACCACTAATCTGTTTAAAAATTTCGTTGAATTTAAAAAAGGTTGACAATGTCATTGTCTCTGAACATACTAGAGATATGACTATTCCACTCTCATCGCATTGTCTGAAAATAGAGAATTTTATATTATGCTGACACACGATTTACAAGATACGAATTATTCTAATTTACAATTATTCTAATAACCGGAAGCACACATTGTTACCAATTACAACGTTCGCATAACTTTCAACTCATATACTGAGCGAATTTTATTATATTAAGGCCCGAGTAGTCGCGGCGGCCATGTTGGAATCGTGACGTCAGAAGCGAGGAATAACATGTTAATTTATGCACGATGCCATTTGTAAACAGAGACAATTTGGATGAAATTAAACGATGGGTTCGCTTTAAAATACTTGTAAAAATCGATGAAAACCTCCTTGTCCTTTTCTCCCTTGATAGTCAGTAAATGGTCGTAAAAGACTCGTAAAGTGAGCCTATATTCTGGCAGAAACACATGGTTTCATAACTGTTGAAACGAGTTAAATATATACTTTTACGTATAAAATTCCAAGAACTTTAGTTGTCATCGAAAATTACGACTTTGAGAAGTACGAAACAAGTCACATTTTCACAATTAAGCAAATAATAACGAAATGGCATTGTGCACAAATTTCGTCGTCAAAACTGGTCAAAATGTCACTTTTCCACGCCTATAAGTTCGGCCATTTATCGTGGTGTGGCGCTGTAACACTTATCCAAGCACGATCCCATGTCCGTGTGCTCGCAGGCGAGTACACGGACATGGGCTCGTGCTTAAGTGTGTGGCTATCGATTTTGCCAGACAGCCGTCTGATACTGTATCGCCACCGTCAACGCAGAGTTCTTGGCTGAGTAGTCAGGAGCCTTAAATAACTGTGAGTTTTATTATATTATTGCTTGCGATTGAGAGCGAATTGTAATTTTTATATATTTTAACTTTGTAATATTTTCACCGTTCTATTTTTGTGTATTAACATTGATAATGATACAACAGGGATTGAAACGTTTGTTTGTGCTCTATTGTCGGCAAATTAAAGTTTTATACTCAATTAATACTAGAATATAACTACCTATTACGGTCGGAGAAGGATCTTCGTTGCTTTAAATAATTCAATCTTGAATTACTAATATATACTATATATGTACTTGCATATATACCATATTGTAGTCTTTTTCAAACTGCGCG
>NW_017295878.1:10803-14083 GCF_001594075.2 Trachymyrmex cornetzi | reverse complement strand
TCCGGAAAAACAATTCGGCGCGCAGTTTGAAAAAGACTACAATATGGTATATACGCAAGTTCATATATAGTATATATTAGTAATTCAAGATTGAATTATTTAAAGCAACGAAGATCCAGCTCCGATCGTAATAGGTAGTTACATTCTAATATTAATTGAGTTTCTCAAATATACGGTCAAAAAAAAAAAATAAATAAATATATTGTTTAAAGTTTTATATTCTGACTAAATGACATATTTACCCTGTGATTTTTTAAAAAAATTTCTATTTATAACGACTAACTCTTAGGCTCGTAGCCCTTTTTCTTTCATTTTTTTTATTATTTTTATTATAATGAAAAATAGACAGGACTCTTAAATATTAAAAAACTAAATCGACATTAAAAAGGACAAATATAAGAGTCAAATAAATACTTGAATATAAATATACCACATAAAGTTATTTTTATTATGTAATTAACATTTTTGTAATTCTAGATGATGGAAATATTTACTAAAAACCATAGACTGAGTCACTTCTTACATTAGAAAGTAGCACTTCGAGTGCAACAGCCTCTGCTGATGAAAAAGAAAATATTCCATGTAAAAGATCCAGTTTATCTTCAGATGGAAAAAAATTACCTTCTAAACGTAAGTATTAGAAATATGATGTTTATTTATGTAATAACGTATTATCAAAGACAATATTTATTGTATTTATAGGCAAGAAATATAATACGTTGGAGATAATGATTCAAGAAAATGCTGCTACAAAACAAAAAATGCATGAAGAATCGATGGCACGACAAGATAAACTATTGGATATATTACAACAATTTTTTCAGAAATAATGACATGAAAGTGATTTTACTTTAAGCACGATCTCTTTTAGTTAACACTGGTATAATAAGATCGTGTTATTGTATGCCAAATTACAAAGTTCCCATTTTATTTATTGAAAAGTTTGATAAAGTACAATCCATCTCCTCTCTCTTAAAGCTTTTATTTTTTAAATGTTAAGATGATATAATCATACATGTAATAAATTGGCAGTTTATGTTTTCAAATTTCATTGTTATAAAAGATATTATGAAAGATGTGATACATATAAGTATAAGAGATTAATACATATTCATTATTTGTGCATGTTTTTATAAAAGATATTAATGTGATACATAGATATAAAATAATTATATTAATATATGTTGTGATATCATATTTTTCGCAAAAGCGATTAATTTTTATCAAAATAAATTGTTGACTAGTGTAGTTTGTTATTGTTTATCCTTTTCACTATTCATATATTTCACTATTATTATTTTTATGTTAAAAGTATTACTATTTGAAAGCTAAAGGTCTTTATTCTAAATTTAGAAATAAAAGGTAGACATTTAAGATATTAAAAAAATTAAAAATACTAATTTAAGCTATTTTTTTTTATTGAACTTTATTATTTTTTATCGTAAGTATAATTGGATACATAATAATAATAATTATTAAACTTTAATATTATTTGTGACATGATTTTAAAATGAATATAAATATAATATAAGAAATACAAATAAACTCTCGAGAAAGTCAAAATATAAACAAAGAACAGGTAACTGAGAGTTATATCGCTGTAATTCGTGCGAGCAAAAGATTTATTAAGTACCAAAAAAAACCAGACGTTTCGACTTACATTCGAGCCATCCTCAATGTATCTGATCCATATACAATCAAATTCTTAGATGATTTGATAGGAGAGTGCCCAATCATTCCGCTTCATTTATAGACACCAGGTTAACAGATCAGGCGACCAAATAAATTGAAAGTGGATTCTATCAAACCGTGAACATAATCACTTAAAAATTAAAATAATTTTGCTGTATATCCGCATCCATAATTATTAATTAGTAATAACTTATGTATGTCAACAAAGCGACAGTCAGCAATCAAATGAGTAACTGTCGCTCAGTGACATTTTGAATAAAGTAGTGCAGTAAAATTTCCCGCAAGTACTCTTTTGTTGGCACGAAACTCGACATGTTTAACACTATGAAACAAAAAGTTGTTTACATTTCGGCGAGATGATATACACTGAATTTCAAGCTTGCTTATCATAGTTCCTTATCCATGTGATCCCATCTTCAACTACACGCACGCAGTTCTGTTAACGCGATCTGTTGGAAAACAGCGAGAACTTATTCAAGATCCTAATATTATTGCCTGTAAGTATTATTGCCTACAGCTCTATTGCCTACATGCACTTTTGCACACAAATAAGAATTTTAGAAACGGAGTTATTTTTGCCTACAAGTATTATTGCCTACATGCACTTTTGCGCACAAATAAAAATTTTAGAGACGGAGTTACTTTTGCCTACATATATTATTGCCTACATGTACTACCAGGTATGTAAATATGAAACTGGAATTTTTTAACAGAAAATACACGTTTATTGCATGAAAATGATAAAAAATATTTTATTCGAAGTATTGCCCATCGCTAGTTATACATTTTTCCCACCTGTCTAACAATTTGTGGATGCCACGCCAAAAAAAATTGTTGCTCTTTTGAGCCAAACTAGTCATTTAGCCATTTTCGCACATCTTCGTAAGAAGTGAAGCGCTGCTGAGCAAGTGCGTGTCCCATCGATGCAAATAAGTAGTAATCGGACGGAGCCAAGTCTGGTGAGTAAGCCGCATGCGAAAGTATTTCTCAACCAAACGCCTCAATCGTTTCCTTAATCAGTTTTGCTGTGTGTGATGGTGCATTATCATGAAGCAAAATCACTTTGTGTTGCCTTTTTGATATTTTGGTCGTTTTTCACGCAAAGCTTGATTCAAATTGATCATTTGTTGTCGGTAGCGTTCAGTATTAACGGTTTCGCCAGGTTTTAGCAGCACACAATAGATCACACCTTTCTGGTCCCACCAAATACAGAGCATTGTCTTCTGTCCATAGCGATTCGGCCTTGCAGTCGATGTAGATGGTTCGCCTAGAGTTACCCATGATCTTTTACGCTTAGGATTCTCAAAATATATCCACTTTTCATCGTCAGTCACAATTCGATGGAGAAATGACTCTCTTTTGTACCTGGCGAGAAGCATTTCGCAAGTGGTTTTTCGGTTTTCCTGCTGTCTTTCATTCAGTTCATGTGGAACCCATTTTTCCATCTTCTGGATCTTTCCCATGGATTTCAAACGTATGGAGACGGCTTCTCATGTCACATTCAATTGATCCGCGAGTTGTTGTTGAGTTTGAGCGTCATCCTCATCCAACAATGCTTGCAATTCGCTGTCTTCAAACTTTTTCGGTG
>NW_017295878.1:8086-10639 GCF_001594075.2 Trachymyrmex cornetzi | reverse complement strand
GCAAATCGTAGTTTCCAGGCACAAAATTCGACATGTTCAACGCTATTACAAACTATACTGTTGTATGAAACTTGTATTGTTGTGAGTTGAAAATCTTTCTCAGATGTTAGAATAAGGAAATGGAGTCAATGACGCGGTCTGACGACAACTACATTGACAGCTATGGCCATCTATTGATAAATTCCGGTTTCATATTTACATACCTGGTATTGCCTACAAGTATTATTGCTTACAGCTCTATTGCCTACATGCACTTTTGCGCACAAATAAAAATTTTAGAAAAGTAGTTACTTTTGTCTACATGTACTACTGCCTACATGTACTATTGCCTAGAACTCGATTGTCTAAATGCGCTTTTGCACACAAATAAAAATTTTAAAAGCGGAGTTATTTTGCCTACATGTACTATTGCCTACAGCTCGATTGCCTACATACATTATTGCCTACAGTTTACAACCTTCCACGCGAAATGAGGGCTACCTCACACCAACAAATGGTTTGGTTAGGGTTAGTTTGTAGGCAAAAGAGATGTAGGCAAAAGAGATGTAGGCAAAAGGTGCTGTAGGCAAAAAATTTGTAGGCAAAAGGAGCCCTCTCCAAATAATGAATATGTATTGATCTCTTATACTTATATGTATCACATCTTTTATGATATCTTTTATAGCAATGAAATTTAAGAACATAAATTGCAAATATATTATATGTATGATTATATCATCTTAACATTTAAAAAATAAAAGTTTTAAAAAGATTGATTGTACTTTTTCAAACTTTTCGATAAATAAAATGGGAACTTTGTAATTTGGAATACAATAACACTATCTTATTATACCAGTGTTAACTAAAAGAGAGATCGCGCTTAAAGTAAAATCACTTTCATGTCATTATTTCTGAAGAAATTGTTGTAATATATCCTGTAGTTTATCTTGTCGTGCCATCGATTCTTCATGCATTTTTTTGTCTTGTAGCAGCATTTTCTTGAATCTGTAGCGACTCGCCACTAGAGGTACATGGAACTCACTCAATTCGCGTGAGCACCGCAGTCACGCGAATTCCCTTTAAATAGAACATCATTCTGGATTCATTCCAGGCGTCTAAGGCAGGTTCCACACTACATCGTCTTACTAATGAGTCTAGTAGTGTGGGACCAGGACGAAACGCTGCAGCCGACCACAAAGCTTCGAGTCAGGCCTCCTTACAATTAGTGGACATCTACAAATCATTTTGTCTCCAACGTATTATATTTCTTGCCTATAAATATAATAAACATTGACTGTAATAATATGTTGTTATAAATAAACAGTATATCAAAAGAAATATGTATACCTTTAATATATATTATTATTACAAATGGAAATATATCTTATTCATATTTCATATGCTATTTAAACTTACTTTCGTTTAGTTCACCATATTTAAATTTGTACATATATTATTTCTTTTCGTTACTGCAGCATTTCTGTCATTACATTCAATAATTCTTTCTTGTTATACTTCTGCTTGTCCTCTAATGAACATAAATCGCTCTTGCAAATCCAATTCATCTTTCTGAAGTAAACAAATATTATGCAGCACACAGCATGTAAATATATGGTAAGAAGCAAATTTCAAGTCATTCACTGCCAAGACATGTAACAGACTTCTCCATTGCCATTTTAAATAAGCATACGCTCTTTCTATTAACATTCTGATAGAAGAAAAGCAAAAATTATAATTTTTTTGACGCTGGGTGAGATGGCCATTATCAGGATAAGGATCTAAAAGATGCTGATGTAATCCGTAAGCAGCATCTCCAATTATGTGCGTATCATTTGGAAATTTAGTTAAATCATTAATATATTGCTGTACGGCTGATAACTGGAAAACTCGAGAATCATGAACTGAACCTACATTCCCAACATAGATATGTGTAAATCGCATCCTATCATCACAAACAGCCTAAACAGAAAGCAAATTTTCATTTATGTTTATTGCTTATTTACATAAATTTAATATTATCGTTCAACAAATCATTGTTTGCTGAAGAATATTATTAGGTATATTCTGAATATGAAGAATATTACATAAACAATTTCTAACAAATAACATAAATATGATATTTAATTTTTTAATAATTTGAATTGTATTATAAAGACTTATGCATAAGTTCGGGGTTGGAGTTGCATTTGTACTATTTTTGTACCGCGATATTTCGTAAACATTTCAGTTAATTTCATCAGGAATAAAAATGATCTTATATTAGGCTTGTTCTTTTCAGCTGAATTTCTTGTATGGTTTTCAACGTTCCTCTATTTTTTTAACATTAGGGGAAAAGAGGAAAAATGAACTATGCAAAAAATTCAATTAAAAGAAATATAGACATCTCATATATGACGGTGTTTGCTCTTAATATTTTGATAAACTTAATTTTGATAAATTTAAATACTTACGAAATGGCGATATAAAAATAATATAAACACAGTTTCAACTCAGAAATCATGCACAAAATAACATAAAAAATTAGCACAGATAAAATTATCTGGAGACACTGGTAGTGTCTCGGCGCTAAGCCAA
>NW_017295878.1:689-4935 GCF_001594075.2 Trachymyrmex cornetzi | reverse complement strand
GCGCCAGTTCTTGATATCAAATCTTTTATACAAATGATACACATCATTAGTTCTACTAAACAGCAAACGTGATTAGTTATCAGACTCACGGCCGATTAAGTAATTGGCGTTGGTGAAAATGGCCCAAATGGTGATTCTCTACGAGTTAGAATATTACCTAAAGGTGAATCAAATGACAACCCTTTCGATGTATATATGCTTCTGGACTGTTTTTTGGTGCAGGAATATTTATATGCGTACCATCTATGGCTCCTATATAGTACCAGGAAAGCCACGTGCACGAGAAAAGCCATAAACAATATTCTCAATGTCATTTTCATTAGGCCATATTATATATCTTTGTGAGATCTCACACAAAGCTTTAGCAACACGGCGTACAGCTGTTATTGCAGTCCCTTTACTAACGTTAAATCTTTGAATTGATCTGAAAAAGGAAAAATTATTGTTTTATATAATATAAAGATGTAATGAGTAATGACAATATAAAGATAATTATATCTTTACCTATATGAATCAGGTGTCGCAAAATGCCATAGTGCTATTAAAAACTGCTTCTCCGGTGTTACTAATTCAATTCCATTACCTGCACCATGAAGTTTTTCTCCAATTTGATTTAAAATATATTCAAACGTTGAAGGTAAGATACTATAGTAACATTCAATTTTTAAAGTATGAATCATTATGTATATACACTTCAGAATTCGAGTATGTAATATGAGCATATAACACAAATTAGATAATACACATAAAGTAAATTAGATAAAATAATCTTACCGAAAATGTGATTTAAAATGTTGATTGTTAAATGATAGTATTATGCGCTCGACATAACCTTTAATTTTTTTATTAGAAGATTCATTTTTTGTAGAAACAGAACATGCTGTTAAATCATCTTCATCGTCATTTAAATAAAGGAGTGATTTCAAAAACTTGTTTACGCATATTAATACAAATATCTTTTTTCTATCCATTTGTATTCCAATATTACGTGTCGTGAGTCGTATGCTGGTCAACAGTTTAATCAAGTTTAATTTCGAAGCGTTTCCAGCGTTATTTTGACTGTATCCGAGTGAAGCGTTTGCAACTTTGAAAATGTTCATTGAATGAAAGCGTTAGAATAGAAAGCGATTGAAGCGTTCAGTAAGGTACGTTTGACCCATCGACATCTAGAATGGACCGCTGATGGCAATGGTGGGGGTAGAAAGACGATTAGAGTGAGAGGCAGGAATAATAAGATCGTTCTTTCTCTATTACTGAAGCCTGATTGGTTGTTATTAATCCAACAGTAGTTAGAAACAACAGTAAACAGAGAAAGAACGATCTTATTATTCCTGTCTCTCACTCTAATCGTCTTTCTACCCCCACCATTGCCATCAGCGGTCCATTCTAGATGTCGATGGTTTGACCGCACCCTAGAATGTTCGTCGGCGTTACGATTCGATGGAATATGGAGAGAGGGATAATCCTGGCATAGCGCGTATGGTGGTGGAACTAGAGTGACCAGAGAAAATGTAGGTGTAGCGGAGAGTGGGGCGGATCAGCCGAAAGCCGTCATTTATTAGTGCGGTAGACCGCCCAGTGATACGGGCCGCTTTTCGTGCGCAGGCGCGGCGTATGCGCTCTCAGTGAAGTATCTAATACGAGTGAGGAGTGCTGTAATCACCCGTCAAATATAATACATTTTTATACATTTTTATTTAATACAAATTTAACGTTAAGAATAGGCTGAAAATAAGCTGGAAGAAAGGAAATATAAAAATAATTTTATAAATACATTATTAATAATAACCTATAACACATTACTCTTAGAATGTTATATGAATATTAAAAAGGATAAATAATATTCATACAATATTCTAAAAATATTGTGTGTTTATAGGGAAATAAATAGATTTATACTTACCTAAAACATTTCTAACCTCTTGTCTCCTGCCTCCGTTGAGCCCGCCAAAACTAGACTTTTGCGCCCATAACTAGAGAACACGAGAGCGTTCATCGTGTGGATTCTATACCGCACTAGTAAACGTCAAACTCAATTAATCGATGCGTAAAGCCGGGAGCACATAGAAAAACGTAAGTCCGTAAGACGTAATCAGTAAGGAAATCGTAACATTGGATTCGCTACTGGATTCGCCTTACGGTCTCTGCTGTGATTGGTCAATTCACTTACTGCTTGCGTGTTACGGCCTTACGTTCTTGTATGTGTCATGGGCTTATAAGGCTGCCGTCACATATAGCCCGCAATCCGTAATCCGCACCGGATGTCCGCAAAAGTTACTAGGGATTGCGTTCGTAACGTTACTTGTATTTTATCTCCTTATGTCCCATGGAACCGTAATTCCGTAAAAGTTACCAATTTTTACTAGCTTTTTACTAGTAATGCGTTTTCTAATTTTATCTATTTGACTAAATTTTACGGTTTAAGTAAAGTTTTTGTTATAATTAAGATATATTCTGCACTTTTCTTATGAAATAAATTAAAAATAATCAATATAAACTGTTAAATAAAAAATATTACCATTTTACGTCCGCATTTTGTGGCTCCATGGGACATAAGGAGCATGTAAGCACGCAACGCAATTGCAGTCCGACTTCAAACAAAAACAAACACGTGTCATAATTTACTTTTAATTAATTTTGAAATTAGAAATGCATAATAGATCTTCGATTTATGTTATTAGTAATGATTCAAACGTTAAAAAATTCATTGACTTCTCCATTTAATCAAAGAAAATTAACCTACAAGGCTGCGTTCGAAAACATCACCCGGGTGTCTCCGTGTATCATCTTATCCTTGTTTAACACTGAGTGAACAACAAAGATAATACGATACGCGGGGGCACTCGGGTGATGTTTCCGAACGCAGCCCAACAGAGTGATTCGCATGTTTCCAATTTATTTGAAATTGAAGAGACTGGAAAGTGTCAAATAAAAGCGCAAGTACTGGGTGTAACCGATATTTCGACTGGAAAGAAGACGATTGCAGGGAACAAGCGACAACTTGGTACTAGAAATGCAATTGAATGATCCAATTAAGTATTTGAATTACTTTAGAATATCATCTGAAACATTTCAAAGACTGTTAGCATTAGTTGGACCAAGTATTACAAAACAGGAATCCAGTATCAGGTATCCAATACCTCCTCGTACTCGATTGGAAGTCACTTTACGCTATTTGGCATCTGGAGACAGTATGTCATCAATTTCATATGCATTTAGAATCGGTCATAATACAGTATCCAAAATAATAGCAGAAACATGCGAACAAATTTGGACCATCTTGAAAGAAGAAATATTTTTGCAACCTAATGAAACTAATTGGCAGACAATCGCTGAAAAATTTAACGAACAGTGGAACTTTCCACATTGCATTGGAGCAATAGACGGCAAACACATTGTGATACAGGTAAAAAAATGATATGTCTCCTTTAATACATTATACATATATATGCAGAACATTTATGAAACTTAATATATGTTGGTTTTATTTCAAATAACATACGATATCCTACAAACATTCTAACAATATTATAAGGATATTTCATTCTTTATGAGATATAATCAATGTAATTTACATCAAAATCTGACTCTATACTAATGCTAGGATATGAATGAGTTGTATTGAAAAACTAAAAGGCAAAATTCTATAGCAAAATGAATTATATTGAAATAAAACATTTTCTTACAATATTTCATTGTGATATTAACATGTGTAATATATTTCACTAATAAAAGTACTTAAAGGAAAGTTCTATAACGTAATGCTTTCTCTCTTATAATTTTGTATCTGTAAATTATAGTTTTAATGAATTATACAGTTTCTATGAAAAAAATATAGTTTTATGAATTTTATCTTCGAACTTTTTCCTTTGTGATAGATCTACAAGTATAATATATATTATATATATTTTTTTACAAAATGTTATTATAGGCCAATGAACATTCATTGGCCAAATATGTAAAACATTTATTTTTACTCCTATTGCTTATAATTTTAGGCACCACCTAATAGTGGCTCTTGCTTTTACAACTACAAAGGTAACCATAACATCAACTTGCTAGCCATTAGTGATGCTAAGTATCGCTTCACAATTGTAGACATCGGAGCTCCTGGAAGGCAAGGTGATTCAGGAGTTCTCACTAACAGTGGGCTGCTGAATCTACTGGAAGACAACAAATTAAAAATACCGTCAGCTTCACAGCTCAATGGCAGTAACAAAGAATTTCCTTTCGTCTTTGTTGCAGA
>NW_017295878.1:0-222 GCF_001594075.2 Trachymyrmex cornetzi | reverse complement strand
ATTCGGCGCGCAGTTTGAAAAAGACTACAATATGGTATATATGCAAGTACATATATAGGATATATTAGTAATTCAAGATTGAATTATTTAAAAGCAACAAAGATCCAGCTCGGACCGTAATAGGCAGTTACATTATAGTATTAATTGAGTTTTTTATACGATGAGGCCATATCCTCGAAGTGGAAATTTGAATATAAGAAAGAAAATTTTTAATTATAGACT
>NW_017295877.1:6770-25846 GCF_001594075.2 Trachymyrmex cornetzi | reverse complement strand
GTATAAGTTCTGATTTCAAGGCCGCAATCAATCTAGATGTGTATAACCAAGTAAATCAAATTTCACTTTATGTCGCAACATCATCTTGTCTTTTAATTGTCCAATTGGTATCTTATCGAGGTTGTAAAAGAATTTAGCTCTAAGAAAAAAATATATGTACAAAAATTCAATCCTACAATCTATAGAATAATCTAATACTTATGTAAAGCAAAAATAGAAATAAAAATTAAAATACCTTATCAATTGGAAGCAATAATTCCAGTAAAACGTAACTATACGGTGATCACTATCTAATATAATTTCAATGTAACTACAATGTGTCGGATTAAAATATTTTGCATTTGTATGTGCAACACCTCGTAATCGTGTCAAGTACTGTACTGGTAGAATGTACGAGAAAAGATAGGAACCGTTACCGAATTAGGAACTGGAGAGGGAATATATCATATTCGTATAAGCGTCGGGAAATGACTCTGTATCCTTTTGTCTGTTTATGCCATGTGTTTGTTTCTTAATATGTATCATCTCCGAAATTAAATGCTTTCCGTAAGAAGGCTCTACATCAAGTGTTTTTACACCATTCCATTCAAACTCATGATTATTTTCAATTCTATGATTCGTAACTATAGATGGAGATTTCGACCCTTTATTAATGTCAGACACGTGTTCTTTGACCCTTGTTCTTAATTGCCTCTTAGTCTGGCCTACGTAACTCGCATCACAATTTTCACAAGATATTTTATATACAACATTCTGATGTGTATGTTCTAATTTATCTTTAACCTTTTTTATGTAGCCTTCAAGTGTATTAGGAATGGTGTAAGCCAATTTATAATCTACCATATTAGCAATAGGTTTAAACCTTTCGGAAATAGAGCTGACATACGGAATAGCAAAAAATTTTTCTGGTAAAATATTAATATTCTTAACATTCATTTTATTAATATGATATTTAATTCTATTCTGAATTGTTGAAAAAATAAATTGAATAGGGTATCCATTATTTAAAAATATATTTATCGCAACAATTAAATTGTTCTGTTGAAATTTTGGATGGCACAAACGAATTATTTTATCTATCATGCCATAAATAACTCCTCTTTTATGGCAGATAGGATGTTGAGATTGGAAATTAAGGAATCTACCAGAAAAAAATGGCTTTTTGGTAGCCATCGAATATTAAGTTACAATCCTCAACAATAATTAAAGTATCCAAAAAGCTAATTTTTTCATCTTTGCCAACTTCCATAGTAAATTGCAATCTAGTGTGTAACGAGTTAAAAATATTAAGAATGTCATCAATGCTATCGAAAGGAGCTGCCAAAATAATATCATCAACGTATCGATAATAAAATGGTAACTGAACCGGCAATAATCCAATCGCAATTTCTTCGAAATCCTGCATCACCATGTCCGCTACTATGAGTGATATAGGGGAACCCATAGGGGTACCAAAAATCTGTTTGTAAAAACACCGTTAAAAACAAAAATTGTAGAATTTAATATTAATCTGAATGCAATCATGAATTCATCTAATGTAATTCTCGTCCCTATGGAAATAGAATCCCACCTTTTAACTACACTATCAGATGCCAAGTCTATAGGTATGTTAGTGAACAAGGAAATAACATCCAATGAGACTAGTGATGAATTCGGTTCCAGTTTAATATTTCTCAATTTATCAATTAAATCACTACTATTTTTTATATAACTCAGAGGTTTTCGTATAGAATCATTAATGATCTTGTGTAAATAAAGTGATAAATTATATAACGGACTATTAACTGATGATACTATAATTCGAGGAGGGTAATTAATCTTATGAATTTTTGTCAATCCATACGCCCTTGGAGTATTACCGTCAGTGTTAAGTAAATTTTTATATGTAACGTCATCTATAAAACCTTTCTTCTTCCATCTAACTAAAATATCACGTAAATCATTGATAATTTTTCGTGTTGGGTCTTTGCTAATCACTTCATAAGTATTCTTATCAGACAGCATCAATTCCATCTGGTCAATATAAACAAATTTGTTAAGAGCAACAGTCACATTCCCTTTGTTAACTTTTGAAAACAATATTTCTGGATGTTCCTTAATGAATCTTTTGTAGCTATCGTCCATTTTAATAGTAATTTCTTATTACAATTACTTTTTGGAAAATCGTTCTGGAACTTTTCAAGAATCGGAACTTTATTTCTAACACTATTAATTATATTCTTAGGTCGATTGTAAATAATGCTTTCAATACTTTTTATAAATTCTATAAACGTATGTTCAAAATTATTTTTGTTAATTGGAAGTCCGAAGCCTTCACCCAGTTGTAATAAGCATTTTACTTCATCAGGAATATGGCTGCCGCTCAAATTAATAAACCACTTCTCATTTAAAATGTTTAGAGGAACTGTATCCCCGAAATCTTCCGCTGTAATATATATTCTCTCAACATGTAGACTCGATTCTTTATTAGGTACAGCGTTGGAAATAGTACTAATTCTCGAATTATAATTGAAAGAACAATTGTAAGAAATTGGTTTAATCAACGATTTACTGATTTTCTGTTCTCTCTCCCTCAACCAATATGACTTTTTGTCAATTCTTTTAGTCTGAATATAAAACCTAGAACTGTTAATGTAGTCTAAATATTTAAAAAATTCCCCAGATATGGGAGTTGGTAAAATGTTCATTTTACACGGTTAATTCTATAATTTTTTGTGGTAACACTTAAATTGAGCAAGGTAACGCAATTTTGTGATAATGTTTTGTATAAGGTTTTGAAGGAGAGTTAAATAACCACTACTTTAGTTGGAAGAGGAAATGTCTTTGAATGAATTGGGATATAATAATTTCATTTAAGAGGAATTTAAACGATTTGGATTGGAATAGGAAGATTCTTCAATAAATATACGTATACTTAGGTTTTATTACATAAAAATTAAAGATAGTACCATTTGGATTAAGTAAATAATAAAGATAGCATCACTTGAGTTTTATTTTTCATTTTGATAGTAAAATTTAACTTGGCGCCACAGTTGTTGATATCAAATCGTTCGTACAAATAATACATATCATTAGAATAATATTCATTATTTATTTAATTTGGCATGGTATAAAGACCATTTAACTTGGCGAGAGTTCTTGATATCAAATTTTTTATAGGAATGATACATATAATTAAAGTTAATATTATTTATTTAATTTGGTATTCGAATTACATGGAATTTAACTTGGCGCCAATTGTTGATATCAAATCTTTTTTATGAATAATACATAAGATTTTGATAAAATTTTGATGAATTTAGCTTGGCGTCAATTTTGTTGATATCGAATCTTTTATACGAATGATACATATCATTAGAGTTAAATAAATTAAGAAAAATATTTAAGTTACTATTATTTTTTCTTTAGGAAAAATAAAATGGTAAAATTTAACTTGGCGCCAGTTATTGATATCAAATCTTTTATACGAATGATACATATCATTAGTTCTACTAAACAGCAAACGTGATTAATCATCAGTTTCTCGGCCGATTAAGTAATGACGTTGGTGAAACCGGTCCAAATGGTGGTTTCCACACGAGAAGCACGCACGCTTAGCGCTTTTTTTACCTTCTTTAAAAAGGTAAGTTTGTATACGATTAAATAGTCTTTTATACAGATTTAATAAATTTTGTGATATAATGATTTTCATGTAATAATTTTTGAAGTGGAATAAAGCCATTATAACTTGGGTTGGAATGTATCATATACAACAAATTTCATCAAACAGTAAACGAAATTAGTCATCAGTTCCATGGCCGATTACCATAAGAAATATTTTATTCCTCCCGCAAATTATATAATTATTATTATGTAAAATGCTTTTTTTACGAAATTCATTTTTAGATATATGTAATAAACACAAGTAGCATTATATTTTATTCCTCCCGCAAATTATCTAATTATTATTATGTTAAATGCTTTTTTTACGAAATTTATTTTTAGATATTATTGAAAATGGGACTCGTCGACTTTATCTCAACTGACTAGGCTATTAAAAACTTTGTGTTTGAAATTTAACTTGGCGTCAGTTCTTGTAATTATTACAGTGATATGAATTTAACTTGGCGCCACAATTGTTGATACCAAATCTTTTATATAGATGATACATATATTTTGTGATATGATTTTCATGTAATAATTTTTGAAGGGGAATAAAGCCATTATAACTTGGGTTGGAATGTATCATATACAACAAATTTCATCAAACAGTAAACGCAATTAGTCATCAGTTCCACAGCCGATTACCATAAGTAATGACGTTGGTGAAACCGGCCCAAATGGTGATTTCCACACGAGAAGCACGCACGCTTAGGGCTTTTTTTACCTTTTTTTAAAAACGTAAATTTGTATACGATTAAAGTTACTATTACTCAGTTTAAAAATCCAACCACCACCCACATCGTCTTATAATAATAAAATTTAACTTGTTAGAATTTATAATTTCCTCGACGGCGAATACCTAGACACTCATTTCCTCGACAGCGAACACCTAGACACACATTTCCTCGACGGCGGACACCTAGACACCCACTTTCTCGACGGCGAACACCTAGACCCTCATTTCCTCGACGGCGAACACCTAGACACCAACTTCCTCGTGGCGAACATATAAACAACACCTAGACACTCACTTCTTCGACGGCGAACACCTAGACACTCATTTCCTCGACGGCGAACACCTAGACACCCATTTCCTCGACGGCGGACACCTAGACACCCACTTTCTCGACGGCGAACACCTAGACCCTCATTTCCTCGACGGCGAACACCTAGACACCAACTTCCTCGTGGCGAACATATAAACAACACCTAGACACTCACTTCTTCGACGGCGAACACCTAGACGCCCACTTCCTCGACGGCAAACACCTAAACACCCATTTCCTCGACGGCGAATACCTAGACACTCATTTCCTCGATGGCGAACACCTAGACACCAACTTCCTCGTGGCGAACATATAAACAACACCTAGACACTCACTTCTTCGACGGCGAACACCTAGACGCCCACTTCCTCGACGACGAACACCTAAACACCCATTTCCTCGACGGTGAATACCTAGACACCAACTTCCTCGATGGCGATCACCTAGACACTCATTTCTTCGACCTAGACACCCACTTCCTCGACGACAATCATCTAGACGCTTAATTCCTCGACGGCGAACACCTAGACGCTTAATTCCTGAATATCTATACACCCTCTTCCTCGACGCGGTAAATACTAGATCTTCAACGACAATCTGGATATTTCATTTTAATTATAATTAATAATTTATTTCAATTCATTTTATTAATTATATTTTATTTTAATTTTAATTAATTATAATAATAATGCGCCGCGTGTACATCACATCGTATATGTAACAATGTTGCCATCGCTGATTATCACAGCCGTCATGTGTGGTTGATCACATTCGAATGTGCAATGCTGCCATCGCTAGGTTAAGTCAAAAGCCTTCTAGTGTCGAAAAAACGAGATGGACATTTTCTCCTGGTTGATGACGAAAATAACCAAGATAATAACGATGTATCTGAATCTGATGATCTGAAAAGTAGCAGTTCGGAACTTTGCGTCGTGATATCTCCGCTCGTAGGGCACGTAGAAAAAAAATAAAAGCACTTTTATTATACAATCCGTGTGGTAACTATCGATTCAGCATACATAGAACGCGATCGGTTCAGCCGTTATTGAGATCCGATAATCTCGATCTGCTGCAACTCATCGGTTCGCGTAAAGGAGGCACGGCAGTGTTGCTTCGCGCAGCTTAGCGCTGAGACACTACCAGTGTCTCCAGATCCACTTTAATTTTCGCGCAACATTTTAGCACCACAATGACACTGGGTTAAAACATCTTATCATATATTTTATTGTTTCGATGATAATTACTTACGCACATGAGCATGGATAGAGTATATAAGGAAAGAGTTTATAAATTAATTCTAAAAAACGATATATTGTAATATTAACTTTATTATACATGGTTGAATTTGGAAAAAAAATAATCTTTTATTTGGTAAAAAAAATTGAAAAATTTGAGAAAACTGTGCGTGGTGGGGATATACTTTATACAAAAAAATTATAAAAAGATTTTTTTTCTTCATAACTTTGAAGTACTCTTAAAACCTTATAACTATTGTTTAAAAAAATTTTTCCACGTTTTATACTTTCGACGGTATTCGGCTCGGAAGAGAAATACCGTTTCTTTTTTTCAAAGAGGCATTTCACCCCTTAAACAGAAGTTAGCGCGTGTATAAAAAATACGTGTCTCTTAAGTTTTTGTGATTAATAACATATTTCATGGATAATCAAACGGGTGCCGGACAGTTGTGAAACGTCCCTAAGTTAAAATACGTCGTAAGTTAAAATCCGAAAATTGTAAAAAAATCGGTTTCTCGCTCTGACTTTGTCACGTCTCCATAGAAATCTAAAATTTGATACGTAAGCGTCTTTTTATATAAGTTACCTTAGAAAAAAAGTCAACTCAAAAAGCCGTGGGAGTATTTTCATTATACTTAGACCCTTTTTATTAGGCCCTTTTATAACTAATTAGAAAATCCATATTATTCAAGAAAAAATCTAGTCGATACAAATGAAAAGTAACATAACATCAACGTTATAACTTCAACATGAATCAATGAATGTAATATAACACATGGTGTTGTGTAAAGCCTTTTTTACTAACCTTTTTTGCGTAAGCATAATTGTAAGTGATTGTAGCTATGTGAACCCAGATAGCAAAATGTTAGCAGAATGTCGACAAATTGTAGCAGATTTGATCAGAAGATGTTAGCAGACTGACCACAACTGATGTAATTTCCTTCTGCTCCTGTTCTGCCGACAGAACCCGTTAACATTCTATGGAAATAGACTGGCAGCAGAAATCAAACAGAACCTGCTGACAGAATCTAATAATTTTTCATGTATTTTTGGCTGCTGAAAACAAATCTAATAATAAAATTTGGCACTTGGCCATATTTTGGCCGCAATTTTGAAAAAACTGCAAATATTTGCGTTTTTGCGTGATCTCGGAAAATATTGATTTTAGAAGAAAGTGTTAAAAAAAAAATAAAGCTCTTGAAATTCTCTACAAAGGTCATATGCATAATTTTCATAATTTTAACCGTTTACGCGTAATATGATTTTAAATTACGAGACCCTTTCAATTAGGCTATATAGGTTGTACAAATACGGTGTGCAAAAAGTTCCGGACCACCTTAATAACTCTTGAGAAAATAAAAATTGCCTTTTTTGCAATTTTAGTTTTCTCAAGAGTTATGGTGGTCCGGAACTTTTTGCGTATCCTGTACAACCTATACAGGTGTCTCAGAAATAAGATCGGAGCCGCATTGAGGGCGTAGAATGGGTCAAGAGGAACGAAAAAGTCTGATACCATTTTGAGATATTCGTTGTAGTTTTCGAATTAAAAATGGAAACGTCTAAGCCAATGTGCGGTGAAGCCGCTCCGCGCGAATTCGTAGAACGGTCCACACTCGACAGCGGCGGCGGCGACGGCGCGCAAGTCCTATAGAACCGCTTCGCCAGGCGATGGAGCGCTATCCTTCCCCCTCTTTGCGCGCCGCCGCCGCCAAGCTGGCTAAGACACTCGCCCCGGAAAGTCGAGAAGTTCCGGGTTCGAATCCTGGCTGAGGTAATATTTTTCGCAATAAGAGTTTTCTTATTTGAAATAAGGAGGGATTATATATACTCGCGATTGTCCGAACGTTTTGGCTCGTGATTATTAGCATCTCAGATTGACTGTGTCTTAATGTCCGAATGTTTTGGCGCACAGTCACATTTGAGATTAATTAAATTCATGTACTTAGAATATTATATTATTCGAACATTCAATTTTTACCGATCCTAAAGGCGCTCTTCACTATATTATGAAAATAACTTTTAAACATTTTTTTCACCGATTATGTTGATCTATTACTTTAAAAAAAATTGCACGTGAATCTCTGTTCAACTTGCTACAAAATATATTTTGTTTAGATTTTTCCAAAAGGTGGGCCACATAGAAAAAATTAATTTTACATTTTCCCGTTAATTTTTTGAAAAAATGAGTGACAGTTTTTATCAGCTCTCTAATAGGGTAAATATCGGATACGTAAAATGGCGGCATTGGGTGCACACGGGGGTTCGCTCGCTACAATACTTTACGGTGTCGTTTGAGTTTTTAGTGTGAAGCTTTTCCTCCTCGTTTCTGTTTGGCTCGCCTTTTGGTTAAGCCCTGTCCTGTTTACGTTCTTTATGTTCTATCCGAGGTGCTCTCTCGGGACATTCGCTCCCTCAGACCCATGTCGGGGGCATCGACTCCTGGCGACAGTGCAACGGGGATTCAACGGCCGCTTTTCGGACTCTTACACCGCATATAGAGACCGCTACTTCGCCTGAATCCATACAACCTGTAAACTCTCAAGAGTCCACATTCTTTGATTCTAGCTTGATTGCAGGCAAGAACTTTTCGGATGCGCCATCGAATTCCGTTGAGGAAAGAATGCAACTTAATGGCGGAAGCCGTTGCAAGTGATTCTCCTTCGATATCTTTCCAAAGCATAGAGGCCTTTAACCGCTTCCAAAGAACACTGACCCCGAAAATAATAAGCGCAAACACAGACTAAGTTTCCATCGAGGGTTGGAATCGGGTTAGAGTCGGGTTACAGTTAGGTTGGCTTGTCTGTTTCCATCGGAGCAGAGTTGCACTAGGGTTGCAGCAGGGTTGAGGCAAGGTTGAACGTTACCAACTGTAGAAAGTTAGCTGCTGCATAATCTATGTTTTCTATCACAAAATGGATCCAAGAGCGTTGTTATTAATTTCTCAATACCAAAGTAATATGCAGAAATTATATCTTATTTTACAAGATCGGCGAAAAAAATCAATACGATTATGGCGTATTATATATATAATTATGAATACATATTTTCTTGCATTTGGACAAATTATTGCAATGCAAAGTTCAAGACGATCTCCGCGAATGTGGATGAAAGTTCGAAGTTCTGACTTTTGGGAAAGAATAGTTCAGATAGAATATTTAGAAGAAAACTGGATCGAAACATTTCGAATGAAAAAATATACAAACATACATACAAATATACAAACAAATATACAAACGAAACCTGCGAAAATATACAATACGTTTGATATGCACGATTAGCAGTTTGGATTCAGATGTTGGCAACTATGAGTACGAGTAATCTCGATTTTTAGCGTTTCCACCGAACCATATTTGGACCCTACCTTAAAATTTTATTGGGTAGGGTTCGAAGTGTTTCCATCGTACGAGCGCTCACGCTAACTCGGCTTTGACTCGACTCTAACCCAATTCGAACCCTCGATGGAAACATAGTCACAGTAATCAGGTCTTGGATGAGATGAGATCTAAGGTTTCAGCTGTTACCTCTTCAGAGAGAAGTTTTTTTCTAACCAACTAGAGCCTGGCATCTTCTCTAGAGACCAATAATAGAGTTGTTAACGTATATTCCAATAATGACGTTCCCTCCTTTGTCGTTTACTCGAACAAGTCATCTCCGATTCACTTCTCGGTGCTTTCACGTATCATCTCCGAGTCTGTCAAGAGTAACATTCTTCTTATTAAGAGATTAAGAGCCGTAAAGTCATTATTGAGGTCAAATCCACGGAGACCGCTAATCGCCTAATTTCTAACCCCGTGTTTGACACGAACAATCTAAGGACTTTCATTCCTTCGTTCAAAGTTCTTCGCACGGGGATTATTAGAGGCATCAACCAATCCATCCCGGTGGATTGCATTAAAGGAAACCTAACCTAACCTCCTCAGTCAAAACACTGGACGTACAGAGCTTGAATAGACGTATGTTGGTAAATGGTAAAACAACATATGTTCTTTCGAAAAGAGTTTGCATTAAATTCGCGGGACAAACGCTTCCCAGAGAGGTTGCCTTACTTAATGCTTTATACAAAGTCGATGCGTACGTATCTAAAACCAGGATCTGTTTCGTATGTTATAGAGTTGGACACATAGGTAGAGATTGTAAGAGCACTAAACCCCGCTGTCTCTTCTACGGGCTTTCCAGCGAAGGTCACTCTTGCACAGCTAATCAATCGCAACCGAGATACATTAATTGCGGAGACAAACATTAAGCAACCTCCCACGCATGTCATTATTAAGCACAAAATTGTTCTAAATTTAGCCGCACAAGAAAACAGGGTGGCACCCAGTTGAACACGGTTCAATTGGACACGAGCCACTCACAGCGCTTGAGACTACAAAGCTCCTAGGCACCTGGTCGCTGTGATTGGTGGTGTCCAATCGAGCCGTGATCAATCGGGATCACCCTAAGAAAACATCCCTATGGTTGAAGCCAAAAGAATAGTTAACAGTCTGTCCTTCTCTTCCACACAACGTGACGCATGATTTTAAAAATTTCTATTTGAAACCCCCCGTTTATCCTCTCTCTAACTCTTCCGTTCCCACTCATAATGCACCTCGCTCCTCTCCTTCTTCCCTACCTATCCCTCTACATAATCAATACCAACGTCTCGGTTCTGACGATGCAGGAGGTTCTCACTTACCAGACACTTACCCGAGTTACGCTAAAGTTACGAAATCTTCGCTCAACAGCAAATATACTCCAAGTTCTACTCCAGGAAAACCTATCTCGAAAAGTTGAGGCCATTCAAGAAAAATACCGGATATTATCAGCACCCCCTTCTGGGTCATTCACCCCCATCCAACCAAAGCAACATAGGATATTCGCGTGAACACCAGAATATCATGTTCGCTCCAAATGATCGTACCAAGACCAGAGGCCAGCGGATATCAATCAATCAATCAATCAATCAATCAATCAATCAATCAATCAATCAATCAACCATCCAATGGAGGAATGACACCCTTGAATCAATCAACGCAAGAAAACTCCTCTTCCACTGCATCCACATTAATTTACAAAATTATCGGCTTTCTGGAAAATTGTGAATCTCTCATGAACATTCCTGCTGTTACAGATATGATTTCCCCTATTATCTGCCTGCTCCGCAAAGTTTCTAACATATCGACCGCATTTGACTTTAGCCCTGAATTTCTTACCAACTCTATGAGCAATCCTGCTCATGACTATGATTCTCCCTCCTTCGACAACGAGGTTATATCTTTTGGGCAGATTAATCAAATTCACTCGCAACAACAGCATTCATTTTATTAGAGCTATGCAGTGGAATTGTTGCGGTACTCGCGGCAAGCTCCCTCAACTTCAATCTATTAGCAAAAACATTCTATGTCTACAAGAGACTCTGCTTCACCCCGCTTCGCCACTCTGACTATTGGCTTTTTACACTATCAGAAAGGACATTACTGAAGCCGGACAAAAAGATATCTGCATCTTATTAAGGAGAACATCATTTTTAATCACATGGATCTCTCTGACCTTCATCACTCATCTATAAAAATACAAGGCATATCCATCTCTATCAATAACAAGCAGACGATCATTATCAACATTTATCGCCACCCTAATCAACACACACCTCAAGAATGGTATAATAAACTGTCGCAGCTCCTTGTCACATCCAAGAAAATTCTTATAGTAGGGGATTTTAATGCGCACCATATCTCCAGGGGTTGCCATAAATCGGATCGTCCAGGAAAGTACTTTTTAAAAGTCATTGACGCGAATAACACTTGCATATTAAATGACGGCAAATCTACGCTCCCCACTCCGCCTGGAACTAACGCTTCTGTTATTGACATAACAATTGACTCTGTTGATTTAGCACCTCTATGTGATATTAGAACTGACGTCGATGCTCTGGGCAGTGACCATTTCCCCGTTAAAATCACAATTGGCGGCTCCTCTCACCTCCGTCACATCTTTTTATATAAATTAACGCTCGACTCTAGCAATGTGGATAAATTATATTATCTTTCATCATCTACTTCTGATGATTTTTTTAGTCCCGATTCAAGTCATGATTCGATTGAAGCATATGAATACTTTGCAGTTCATCTGTGTGACCTTACGAGAACGCTTATTCCGGAAAAGCATCACTATCCGAAATCAGTCCCCGCGTCCAGTGACAAGAAGAATCCTCCTTGGTGGAAGGAAGAATGCTCCACGGCCATATTGGATCATAGAAGCGCCGCTAAGTTATATCAGCAATGTTCTTCTCTGAAGAATTTTCTTCGCTTTAAGAAAGCAAGAGCGTCCTGTTCCAGAACTCTACATAAAACTAAGAAGAAACAATAGAAGAAATTTGTTGATTTCTTCGACCATAAGACGCCTACCAAGGACATCTGGCGCTTAATTAAGACCTTCAAAAGACGTAACTTAGAAAGACGGAACCAGTCATTTTAGATGACAATTTTAGATGATTACAATCAACGTGCACTTTTTGAGAATGCTGGTAAGGAATAAAATCTGCCCTCCCTCCTGTCCTCCAGATAACACCAGAAGCTTGGAATATATGCTCTCAGAGGATCGACATCACCTGAAGGAGGTCTTTACAGATTTGGATGGTCCTGTTTCTACCAATGAATTTAACCTTGCGCTCGCCCAAGCTAGGAAAAGCTCTGCTCACGGACTTGATCAAATAAGCTATACTATGCTGTTTTCCTTGCAACAAAAATATAAAGATTTTCTATTGAGTTCAACCGCTTCTTAGCAGAGGGAGTCATTCCGCATTCCTGGAAGTCCTCCCTCATAATCTTTATACCCAAAGCCAACAACTTTGGTTTTCGTCCGATTTTGCTCCTGCCCTGTGTTCTAAAAATCTTGGAGAAGATTATTTACTTAAGACTTCAATGACTTGTGGAATCACAAGCGATTTTATCTCAGAAGCAGAAGGGCTTTAGACCCTCCAGATCATGCACAGATAGTCTGGTTAACCTCACAAATAACATACATGCTAGTTTCCTTGCCAACGAGGTCGTCGTTGCCGTTTTCCTCGACATCACCGGCACCTTTGACAACGTGCTCCCTGAGATGATGCTTTGGGAGCTCAGAAAAATTGGAGTTCCTGCGAGATTACGTAAATTCGTCGAAAACACTATCACCCTAAGAAACATTCACTTTGTAGAGGAACGACGCCTCAGCGACACCTGCCACGCTCATAAAGGCACTCCCCAGGGTTCCACGCTTAATCCACTGCTTTTGAACATTAGCGTCCGAGAACTAGATCTTCAGCTTCATCCGGGGACTCTCTTTCTTCAATATGCTGACGACATCGTTGTGTATTCGTCATCTGTAAGGGTCAAGGAGGCGCTCGACAATGTTCAGTCTTCTTTAAAAATAATTTCTTCATATTTATCCGCCAGAGGATTGAAACTGTTATCGAACAATTCCAAATGGATGATATTCTCTAAGAGAAGGAAACCAGCTAATGAAGATTCTGCTCTAAGAATTTACATAGATAATCGTCCGATGGAGAGGGTACTTAATATCAGATTTTTGGGCATCACTTTGGACTGCAGGCTCAAGGGAGATGTCCATATTAAGCAGATCATCAAAAAAAGAAGATCTCTGATCTACGTCTTATCATCGTTTGCTACTGTTTAGTGGGGCTTACATCTCCAGTCACTACTTACAATATACAGAGCTGTCTTCAGAGGGGCCATTGAGTACGGCTGTCAAATCTTTATATTACTCAAAAAAATAAACCCTTGCTCTTACAATTAGAAAGGCTACAATATAAAGCGATAAGAATTGCCCTTGGCTATAGGCAATCCACGCCTATCAATGTTGTTTTGTATAAAGCCAAGGAACTGTCTCTTAAACTTCACTTCGCTCTTGTAACAGAGAGATTTGTACTAAGGTCATTGTCTAGGAATAATTGCATAGTTCTGCGCAGTCTCCGTTCCATAGAGAGAACCCTGACACCGGAAGAAAAATCCTGTGCTCTTTCATCCTCGCCTTCGTTTAAATATTATATCCTTAATAAATATATCCTTGATATCCTTTTTAAATCTACCTTCCACTTCGGCCTTTGAAACTTCTTACTCAGATTTCATCTGGCGAGCGGGATTTCAACAAATTCTTTCAGACACAAAGAATAAGCCAGACTGCTCCGTTAAACAGGAATTTCTGCACAATTCTGTCAGTCTGCGTTCGGCTATCACCTTTTACATCGACGGATCTAAGTTGAATGAGCATGGCTGCGCTGGGGCAGCAACATATTCACCGGAGCTGGGTGTCAGTTTCAAGTATAAGCTTACCACAGATACCACGGTTTTTACGGCCGAGGCTTGGGTAATTCTCCAGACTCTAATTCTGATCCAAAATACAGGATACTCCAAGGTGGTTATTTTCTCTGACTCTAGAAGCGTCTTAGAATCTATTAATTCCACCAAGCTTATCAACAGTAACTATATTATCCATTGGATCAAACGCCTCCTCACTGCCTCCTTAGACAGAGGCAGTGACATCTTCCTCGTTTGGATACCGGCTCACCGAGGTATTCCTGATAATGAAATTGCTGATAAGGCTGCCAAGAAAGCCACCCTTGAAGGCGGTAGAGGCAATTTTAGGCTTCCATCCACTGATCTGATTTTAAGGACCAACAAAACGAGAGTCTCTAACTCTCGTTTCAATAGATACTTCAAGGACGCTGCAAGATCCACTGGCCAACACTACGCTTCGCTATACAGGATATACCAGTAGAATCCGGACAATTTTCAAATTAAAATTCCCGCCATATAATAATTCGTCAGCCGGCAACTAGACGATACTCAAGTAAGCCTGATCCACTGGAAACAAAAACATAACTTCGTCATGGCCGAGCTGGTTAAGAAGTGTCCGGGATATAACCGGAGAGCCGCCATTGTTAAGTCTTCGTGTTGGACGCACCGTGCCTGAAATAATAAAGTTCTTCGGTAACCCGAAGTTTACGATATTGCCCGTCGCTACGCGGCTTCCGAAGAGTCCGAAGAAGGCTCTTATACGCCGGTGAATAAGATTCAGGTTAGAGAGAAGACCAAAAGGACTACTAATCTTATCGAAAAGGCGCAAAAAGGCCTCCTAATAGCCCGGACTTAAATCCGCTGGATTATTATGTGTGGAGCGTGATTGAGCGACACTCCAACAAGACTCAACATCTCAACGTTGCGCCTCTGAAAGCCACTATTGAGGCGTTGTTCGCGGTTATGGACAAGGAGATTCTAGCAAAGGCATGCGCGCGCTTCCGGAATTGAAGCGGTCATCGAAGTAGAGAGGAGCTATATTGAATAAAATAGTTTTTTAGGGACGCCCTAACCTAAACATAAGAATATTTTTCATACGACTGTTATTTTTTATTAAAATAAATAATTCTGAAAACTTAGAAAATAGATTTGTCCGGATTCTACTGGTACACCCTGTACGCTGACTCCTCTACCAAGACCTGGTTTCACCGTAAGACTCTCAACCGACAAAAAATTGTTCTGATCAACGGGCTTCGAACCAATCATTACAACTTAAATCACAGCCTCTTTAGGAAAAATATGACTCTCCGGCTTGCTCTTGTGGTGATCCTTGACATTGATTGGGACGCCAATCATGTGATATTTTACTATTTATTATCTCATGGCAGATTTGCTCCTCTGCAAATTCCTTAAGAAAACTTTTCCTCACAACTCTACTAATATCTTTCCTATGCTTGAGGATCCCCAAGTTAAAATGTGCAGACTTCTCCTCTCCTTCTATAAGTCTCTACAATTATTGATGTAACTTCTCCCTCCTCTTCCTTCTTTCCATCTCCTCTCCCCCTCTGTTCTCGTGCGGTGCCATCTGTCACTGCGGCCGGGGCTTGGAGAGCTGGAGTTTTTTTTGAGAAGGGGGGAGTGGGCGCTGATGTTCTTTCTGCTTATAGTTACTTTTCGCTCGTGCGGTTTGCACAATTGTCTTTCCTGTGGAAGGTTGGAGGGATCTTGAAAACGACTGACCAAGTTTACCTCGATAACGAGGACTCGAGCCACTAATATCCGGGTGGCACCCAGTTGGACACGGTTCAATTGGACACGAGCCACTCACAGCGCTTGAGACTACAAAGCTCCTAGGCACCGGTCGCTGTGACAGATGGCACCGCACGATTGTTGGTGTCCAATCGAGCCGTGATCAATCGGGATCGCCCACTAATATCCGAAGACGAAGAATAGGTAAATGTCCTGTTTATGGGAACCCCCTCCAATGACCTTGAACCCGACATATGTTGTCAAGGTCATGACCCTTAGTAACCTCCAATAGGTTTTAGCCGTCGCTTGTTACTCGTTAAAAAATTATTAAGAAGGAAAATTTGAAAAATGATGTCTTTGTATATTATGTTTTTTATATTTTATTCTATATAGAACAAAAATTTCCTGCTTTAAAATATATTTTACGACTGTTTATGCGAAGCAACTCTCACCCTACTTCCCCCCTGCTGAGTGTACGACTTTCCACGCGAAGCGATTCTAATTCCACCTTCTCCCTGCTGAGAAATGAATGACTTTCCACGCGAAGCGACTCTCATCCCATCTCCCCCCCTGCTTAGGGACGCATGACTTCCACGCAAAGCGACTTCCATCTCCCCTCTTGCTATAGGGCGCACGACTTTCTACGTTTCGCGTGAAAAAAGTCGTGCGCCTCTATGCGTTACTATATAAAAACAAAAATTAAAGAAAATAACGTTTTAAAAAAAAATTTTTGTTTTTAAAGCAGGAAATCTATTTTAAAGCAGAGAATTTTTGTTCTATAGAATACAATAGAAGATCTTTTTTTGAACTTTTCTTCTTAATAACTTTTTAACGAATAACGAGCGACGGCTAAAACCTGTTAGAGGTTACTCAGAGTCATGACCTTGATAACATGTCAAGGTTAAGATCGTGGGGAAGCTCCCCTAAACAGGATATTTACTCTCTAATATTTTATCTATCTATAAAATTCCACGTTACAATGTTTTGTTAATCACAAGTTGAAAGTTAATGATAGCTAAATTATTTTTTAATTTTTAATAATTCCATAATATAAATTTTTCATTTTACAAATCACTAAGTTGGAAGGCAGTTATTTTAGATTCAATTGATATTTATGTTCATTTTGACTAACATTCGTATTTATTCCTGATCGCTATCATCATTAATTATGGATAAACTTCTTCTGAACAGGCTAGTTAGAATTTCGGCAAGCCTTATTATTTTTTATTGATATCGAGTATGAGATAAATAATATATCACAGCGGCAATACGAAAAAAACATCCAATTATGCGTTTACCATTAGGGCAATCACATAGTATTTGCCGAAATTCTGACTAATCTCACTACAAAAGAAATTTATCTTGTAATTAATAACGATAGCGATGAGGATTAAATACCGACGTTTGTCAAAATTAGTATAAATATCAATTGAATCTGCCTTCCAACCCAGTGATATGTAAAATGAAAACCTTATGTTATGGAATTATTAAAAATTAAAAAATAATTTAACTATCATTAACTTTCAACTTGCGAAAACATTTCAATTTGCAAAACATTTCAATATGGTTAACAATAATAGACAAGAAAGGCTACGAGTAGAAACAATAACTTTAATCTTCAAAAAATAAAGATCAACATATTAAACATAAATACTACAGACATTTCGACACCGATCAGATCATTTAGGTCGTTATCAATGTTACATTAAAATTGAAATTATAACTTAAAATTAGTCATTATGCATACATTATAATAAGAAAAATATAAAATAGAAAAAATACATAAAATTACTGTATCATATTCGAAAGTTCATGTGTTTTGTGTTTCATAGATTCATACAAAGATCGAAATCCAGTAGGATACTCAGTAATTATTGCGGATGACTAAAATTTCCATCATATAATTAAATATGTACCACATTCGTAGACAAATGTGTACATATTTGATTATATGGCGAAAATTTCAGACTGTGGTTAAGGTCTCGCTACAAATGCTTTGAAGCGTTTAATAGACCAATTAGAAGAAAGAATTTTACAAACTGACCAATTAAAATACGCTTCAAAGCATTTGCAGCATCGCATTAACCGTACTCTTAGTCATCCACAATGATTATTGAGCGTCCTATTAAGTGAATTTCGGTCTTTGTATGAATATATGTTTTTAATAAATATGAGCTCAAATTACAAATTTAGATAAAAAAAAAGTCAAACAATAAAAACGCAGTCAAGATTTAACAGTCAAATGAAATAAAAAGAAGCAATAATGCGATATGTGTCAAAAGACGTTATAACATAAAATGACTGTGAGAAATGAAATAATTTCAACATGGAACTTTATAGATAAATAAAACATTAGAGATTGATAAAAACGGTTTGTATCGCTGTTTTTCAAAAAACTAGAATGTAAATTTAATTTTTTTTTAATGTGGCCCAACTTTTAAAAAATCTGAAAAAAAAAATATTTTGTACGAAGTTGAACAAAGGTTTACGTGCAATTTTTTTTAAGTAATAGATCAATTTAATCAGAATGAAAACAATGTTTAAAAATTATTTTCAGTTTTTTAGAATCGAAATTCGCACAAAAAAGAACAAAAAAAATATCCTCATTGATATCTAGGTGTAATTGATTTTTCAGAATTTTATTTAAATTTTTACTAATTGTAAGCTAAAATCGAAAAATTATAAAAACATAATTTTTTTGCTCTAACTTATTCACGTCTCCATATAGAAAATTTTATATATATAAAATTTGATATGTAAGAATTTTTTTATAAAAGTTATCTTAGAAGAAAAGGTCAATTCAAAAAGCCGTGGGAGCATTTTCACCATACTTATTTCGCTTTTAATCGTTTTATATTTTTAAATATATTTATAGTTTCTACATAAAGCTTCTGTGATATATAATGTACATATATGTGTATAATATTTTTTATTCATATACAGTACACAGAATATACAGGGTGTTTGATAATCAATGAAAAATCTTTTGTATAGGGGCAAAATGGACTAAACTGAAAAAAAAAGTCCTTTGCCATTTTACAATTTTCGTAATAGCTAACAAGATATTAATTACTAAAAATTGTCGAAAAATTAGTTTTCAATAATTTTTTACTCAAATACTACCGGCT
>NW_017295877.1:6312-6644 GCF_001594075.2 Trachymyrmex cornetzi | reverse complement strand
CTCAAAACTTTATGAGAAGAAAATAAACAATTTTTGTCTCTTACAGTTTTTCTGTAAAGTTGATAGTTTTTGAGTAAAAAATTATTGAAAATCAATTTTTGGCAATTTTTAACAATTAATATCTTGTTAACTATTGCAAAAATTGTAAAATTGTAGAGGACTTTTCTTCTCAGTTTAGTCCATTTTTCCCCTATGCAAAAGATTTTTCATTAATTATCAAACACCCTGTATATACACATATACAGGGTGTTTGAAAATTATCGGCTAATTGATCACGAGCAGGTAGAACGGACCGAATTGAATCGAAAAATCTTATACCATTTTGTAGGTTG
>NW_017295877.1:1472-6009 GCF_001594075.2 Trachymyrmex cornetzi | reverse complement strand
ATATATATATATATATATATTAAATTTAACCGTTGAAATATTTGGCAATATATATAATAAAGAAAATTTTTTAATAAAATATTAAAACAACGTACCGAATGTATGGGAATCATTTTTATCATGCGTCAATACAATATCTAATGTCTGCGGACGCATCGGTTTTTCGGATTCTTGACCATTTCCTCTTATATGAGTATCACTGATTTTAGATACAGATTCCATCTTGGATATGTTCTCATTGTCATGTACGCTGGTCTCATGTACCATAAAAACATCTTTATTATTCTCAGTAATATCTTGACAGTATACTTTTTTTTCACGATCTATGTTTTCTGATAAATTTAATAAAGTATCGCTGTTGTAATCTTGTGATAGAATGTCTCTATTAGAATCTTGTTGTAATTTCTGTACCACATTATTACTACAAAACTGTTCTCCAATATTTTCAAATTTCGATGAAATTTTCTCTTGAACAATGATACATGTTTGTAAGGTATTCTCTTGTATTGCTACAGGTTGACCGATTATTTCGGTTACATGGTTATCTTTTGTTGTTTTGTCTAGCTCATTACTTTTCGTGTGTTTTAGTTGATTACTTTTTAAATCGAATTTTACTGTATTATTACATTTTATATCTACTATATTTTCATTACATATATCCGTGTTATAATCAATTACAGGAAATTTTTTCGTCTTTTGAAATTCCTGCTGTGATATTTTTGGGAGCTCGCCTATCATAATTTTCTCAAATATCGGCGCTTCATTAACATCTTCGTCATCTCGTTGACAATGATTGGCATTCTTTTCTCTATCTCTTCTCAATTCATACGATTGTAACAACCTGGTATTATCCGAAAGTGATATATTATCCGTTTTAGATCTGTCTTCTTTCTCTAACTCTAATAAATATTGATTTAATTCTTCTTCAGAAAAATCGTCGCTGGTATCAATTGTACGTATCATACGTACATTAGAGAAAATGTCACTTTTAGTTGTTTCTATATTATTATCTTGATTTTCACTGCTTGTTATATTTTTATCCAACTTTTTAGTCTCTACTATGCTTTCTTTATTTTCAACAAATGTGTATTTGTCGATGAAATTTCGCCTATCCAAGTCTAACTGCTTTTGTTTGCTAATAAATCTGTCAGAATTTTCTTCAAATGTATCATTAGCTATGACCTTTTTATCTACATCACCTTTGTTACTAGACAATTCTGTACCTATTACATCATTATGATTTGAGATGGCCGTTTTTGGTACAGAAACTATAGAATTATTTTCTTCAGACTGTATCGAAATAGGATGATCAAACATAATATTTTGCATCGTATTATCCTGTTTGTTATTAATTTCAACTTTAACGAACTTATTTAATTCCACCGGTAAAATATTTTTATGGTCCAAAATATTTTTGTCAATTACATTAATTATCCCTTTCTCCATTGAAATTGAAGAAAGTTCATTAATGGCCACATCTCTGTTCAATTTAAAATCTTTCTCCACTGCGTCATCTGTGGATCTTTCAAATAAATCGTCTTTATCTAATATAGGTTCAACATAATTTAAACTTCCAGTAGGAGCATTAATATATTCGTTCAAACTATTAAACACATTGCTAATACTAGGCTTGAAATTTAGTTGATTTAATTTTTTGTCGTATCTATCACCATCTTTCGAATCACTACTTGCATTCTGTTGTTCCTGCACCGAATTTTGTGATGTATTATTATACATCGTTGAAGACATTTCATCAAAATCAGGATAAGTATGAACACATGATTTCTGCCCAATTGTGATATCATTGATACGATCATGTGTGTAGAAATTATTTACGGATTCTCTACTCTCCGATATAAACACTATCTCCTTTTCAGTTAATGAATATTTGGAGTCAATGTCTATTGGTTGAGTATCTCTATAGTTTTCAACAGACGGTACATCGATTGTTACGCCTTTCTCATGATTAAAGTTACATATTTTCGGAACCACAGATTCATTATGCTTCTCCACAGCTGAAGCTTTGATCGTAGAAGTTGCGACTGACGCTATTTGTTCTGCGCAATCTGAAAAAATAATCTAATGTAAAATTTTATAAAATAATATGAATAATAAGGCTCAATAAATTATAAATTACTATAACATTAGAGGGCTACGAGCCAAAAATTAAAATATAACGTTATTAATGGTAATAATAATATAAATATATTTAACGCAAGTTTAACATATAATTAATCGCAACAATAAAAACAGAACAATAAAAGAAAAATATAAAAATATATATAATATCACGTTTCAATCATTGATAAAATTTTTTTAAATTCGATATTTTCTTGAGTTCTGGTAGCCCCCCCTTCCCTCCCCTCCTCCCCCCCCCCACTCCCCCAATATTGTTTTCATCACTTCGATCGACGGAATCCTTTCTAAAACTGATAGATAACTCTAGAATTCTTCAGAGGGCAACCAGTACGCTGCTTATTTTTCCAAATTTTGAAAAAGTGACCTTATATGTTGATTTCCTTACTATTTAAATCTTATGTCTTAAGTTTTTCTATGTACCAAGATCTTTATTGTAGAAAGCCGATAATACTAAAATTAGCAAGGTATGACTACAGGTATACTATGAGTGACCATATATGTTTGCAAATAAAAATTTCTGCTTCATCTTTGTGTATATATACTAATAAACTTTATTCGCGTTTGTGTATTAGATACATGTTATTTGTTTTATTTCACACATTCTTAAAGATTTATACATACTTTTCAATATATTATAGCGTTTTTCACTGAAAAAATTCATCAATAGCCGAGTGCTGATATAGCACCAGCGCCATGCTAGATTTTGCAATGAAATCTGCACTGGTGCAGTAATATTGCAGGTTTAGTGTGGTTCAGTAGAACATATCATTGAATTACTTATTTTATAATAATATTCTAATTTATTTATTTCTTACAAAAAACTTTTTGATTAACTTTTCTTAAATTTCAAAACTTTTCAACTCAAAATGTTTATATTATTGCATAAATATTACTACACATACTGAAACTGAAAACAATATTGTTGTTATGAAATTAATTAGATTAATATATCTAATATTATACCTTAATATGGGCACTTTTTTGTTATACAACCAGAAGTGATCATGGCTAAGGCTATCTTCGTCTTTAGGGATCAGAAGACGAAAATAGTCTTAACCGCGGTTCCATAATAAAAGAACACCCCATATCAAAAAATAAACACAACCTCCTTAAGACGGTGCAGAAAAAATTGAACTCGGTGCAAATTTTTTGCACCAGTTAAATCAGTGAAACATTAAGGAGGTTCGCCTATTATTTTGGAGTCAAAAATACGACTGAAATAAATTGTCATTATAGCGATTCTGTATCATATGCAATATTAGTGTAATGAATTGTGGATACTATTTATGTGCTATATTATTAGTAAATTATTAGTGTAAAGAATATTAATAAATGTATGAGATTGTCAACGACTTAAGTGGTCGAGTGTATATTTGGCAACATTACACTGCGTTGCACTTCGCGATGTGACGGGCAACGACTGGCTATGGCGAATGATAAGAGAGAAATTATATATTACAGAATCGGTATAAAAGTCGATTTTGTAATATTTTCATATCTGTTTCTTTACGCCAAGATAGATTCTAAGTTATATGAAGGGCTTCGTATCAGCTGTGCACTGCGGCGTTGCCAAGTCTGTTACTACTAAAGGCGCGCTTTCATGCAGCGTTAAAACACTAGCTACAGTAAGGCACTATAATACTATAATCAAAGAGGTTGTATATATAGAGTAGGCAAGGGACCTCTGTAAGTAGAAATGTTAGACAGTAGAAAAAGAAAGAATACGCGATAGCCATCTTTATCTTTGTCTAATGTTGCGCCGCGCATAGAACTTTGAAAGCTGAGAGGAGTAAGTAGGGTAGTAAGAGGGATTCTAACTCAAGGGCAACGAGGGGGGGGGGGGGGGGCCGGCGGGGCGCGGGGGCGGGGGGGGGGGGGGAGGAAAGCCGTGGCGCGGTATTGTTGGGGTATGACGTCACAGGGGGTGACGTCACAGGGCGAGGGGGCTGACGTCACGGAGGGGGAGGGAAGGGTATAACGTCACAGGGGGTGACGTCACTAGGCGAGGGGACTGACGTCACGGAGGGAGAGGTAGGAGATGATGTCACAGGAGGTAATGTCACTAGGTGAAGGATGACATCGCGGAGACACAGTATATACAGTAGCGCAACTCTCCCGATTTTATGTTGGCCAAAATGGAGTGCGCATGCGTCAAATAAGCAAGTTGCTCCGTCTCATTTCCTCCTTCTTTATGCTCTCTCTCTATTGAAATAACCGTTTCAATGTTCCATTTAAAGAGCTGAGAGTAGAAATTTGGAGGGAAATATAACGTGCAATCGTACATCGTCCATTTAGCGAAGTGTTGTGTAAGAAACCTCAAGAGACTAGTCTCGTGAAAAAGTGAAATAAAGTGAAAAAGTGAACAAAAATAAAGAAAACCGAGCAAGAAAGATTTCTT
>NW_017295877.1:0-430 GCF_001594075.2 Trachymyrmex cornetzi | reverse complement strand
TATTAGTTGTGGATCCAATAAAGAATCCTCGGATCTGCTATGTTCCACATAATGGAGCATAATCTTGGATTTATTTTTATAATTGATTACAATTTTTATAATTGACTAATAGAATTGTAGTAATAGAGTTGAACATATTGTAGTAGTGTTAAGATTGGTTTAAATTAGTAATATCACTGAGGATGACCAGAGTAAGGGTCGAAACGTCGTATGATTAGGTTTTCAATGATATATAATCTGTAAATAATAACTTTACATTGATATTAATATTCGCAATTTAATAACTGGCGTAAGGCTCTAATAGCCCACTCATCATTAAAGTTTCTGTATCAAATGCTTTGTATGTAAGTATTTTTGTCTGCATACCTGTGTGTGTGTGTGTGTGTGTGTGTGTGTGTGTGTGTGTGTGTGTGTGTGTGCGTGTGTGCGT
>NW_017295876.1:85255-87224 GCF_001594075.2 Trachymyrmex cornetzi | reverse complement strand
ATTACCCAAATCTTGAATTTCCGTCTGATGATTCACAATGGAAGATTACTTCTTGTCAAATTATTACAGCCAAAGATTGGTTTCAAATGAGTTTAGATTGTAATTTCTTTATTTTATAAGTTCTCTAGAAGGTCTCTATCATTAAAAGAGGGGGAAATTTTTGTGAAATAGGAAAGGGTAAACAAAAAAGGTAGTGGGAAGGTAACCAATTGCCATCTAGTATAATTTTCAAAGTAATTTTTAGAACTATGATATTGCTTGTATTATCGGTAAGTAGTAAGAAAACGGGTAGTTTTTCTGTATCACTTTGATTATTTATCCCATCAACTTGTTTTTTAATATGGATCATTTTAGAAATGGATCTTTTGTAAAATGATGATTCAGAGTCTAAAATTTCAATATTTTCCGAATTCACTTTGTGATTAAAATTAAGCCGATGACATGAGACTACTGAGAGATTATTTAATTTTTTTATGTCTGCTTTGTGTTCCTTTATTCTAGTTTTAAGCTTTCTTTCTGTCCTACATAAGAACACTCACAATCTCGACAATTGATTTTGTATACCACATGATTATTATCCAATTATATTTAATTTATCTTCCCCTGTTTTAATAAATTTAATTAAACTATTTGTTGTGTTTCGCACTAAATGAACTACACGTGCCGGCTATTACTGATATAAGTGTATAATATATTTAGTATCTCAACTTGTGTGATGTGATGTAATACAATAGCGTGTTTACGATATCTCTATATAGACAACATTATTATAGAGTTGCTGTCCCTCGTCGGTAACCGCAGTCGTCGCGCCCTCTATACTCACACCGTGGCGGTGCTACTATACAACATCTCCTTCCCTCTTATTTGAAACTTGTATATACTAAATGATCAGGGGGTTGGGTTTTACGTTTAGGACGCTGAGACCTCTCTGTTGTTTCACTGGAAGTGGACCTTGGCTCTGAATTTGACTCGTTAACGTCTTCTGGCTCCGATGAGTTAAACAATTCTTCTGGGTTGATAATGATTTCACTTGAGTCGGTTTGTGGTAGTTTCTGAAAAGATGCTGAAATTATGTGATCCACATGTCGTTTGATAGTACGATTATCTGCTTGGACGATATATGATACTGGACCAATAGATTTTGTAATAATTCCAAGGCTCCATTTTGGGTCATTTTTTCCAAACGTTCGGACCCAAACTTTATCTCCAATATTATATTGACGAACGGGAACGTTCTTGTTAAATTGCTGCTGCTGCTTTTCTTGCTTATTTCTGAAACGGAGTCTACATTGGGATGAAGAAGATCTAAACGACATTTCAATTGCTTTCTCATCATAAGTTCAGCTGGAAAGACTCCAGTAGTTGCATAGTTTTATGTTCGATACGTGGATGATATAGCGTTATCATATGATGAGTCACAGATCGATATGTTGGTTGACAGTTTTAATTCGATTCATTCTAGGTTAAAATTTACAACAGAAATAGGGGGAGACAGTTTGAATTTTCTTGATGTGTGCTTAATTAAAAAGGCTAACTCTCTTATCCACAATTGGTATCATAAACCAACTTTTTCGGCCCGGTATTTAAACTTTTTTTCTAGACATCCTTTATGCCAGAAAGTGGGCACAATTGTGGGCTTAATTGATAGAGTATTGTCTTTGTCCCACCCGATATATCATCAAACTAATTTTGAGTTTATTATTAAAATTCTTATTAACAATGGATATCCTTTGAAGCTCATCTTCTCAGAAATAAAAAATAGACTGTCAAGGAATTTCAAAAGATGGAATGATCATAATAACACAATTAGAGTTGGCTCGACAGTTAATAATGTTGATAAAATTAATAACAAGTTCTTTACTATTCCTTTTATTCCATTTCTATCTGAAAAGATTAAAAAATTCTTTAATAAAGGATCAGTAGTGAGAATGGCATATAGAGGGATTAACAACCTTAAGGGATTCATTAA
>NW_017295876.1:77149-84814 GCF_001594075.2 Trachymyrmex cornetzi | reverse complement strand
TTTTTTTAATCGGTTTTTACTTTGGCGTGAATGATTACACAGGATATCTGACATTTGATGAGCAATGTGTTCTACCCTTTTGACATAATGTACTGGAGTCGTTCTCTTTTTATGTAAGTGTTTATCATTGTATTTATTCATATATGGATGTAAGATTATTTATTTAAATTTCACATCACTTTACAAATTAAGATTATTATGTAATAACGGTACGTTTACTTAATTCAGGTAACTTTCCTATTGTATTAATTTCAGTATTTTAAATATTAACGCATTATTCTGGTCTTTAATCGCAATTCACAGTTTATATAAGTTCTATACAATTTAACATAATGAATACGACTGCATACGTAAATTTCAATTTTTATAATTTCAATTTTTAGTATTATTGTACCGGGTTGATAGTATGTGCAGTATATATACATTTTGACATATATTAAATTTGATGCTGGTGTGTGTGCTATACTGACGTGAGTTTTCGTTACACAGCTAATTTTGTAATTGGATAAAGAAGAATGAGCTGGTCGTTTTTTTTTTTGGAAATTGCGTATAGTATGTAAGCGGATTTAGGGTATTTTATATTGATAAGGACCCAAAAATAGGGGTCGAAACGTTTATTTATTAAAATTGTGATATGACTTGTTTAATTACACGAAAATAAATTGTACATCCGACTAACTGATGATTGGCTTTGATGGGCTTGCTTATTATTATTATTGATCGATAATTAAACAAGAAATTACACAATTCCAAGTTATCCTTTTGTGCATAATTACTTCGTTTCATGCCATTTTTGAATGTTCGGACAAATCGTTCAGCTTCCCCATTACTTCGAGGATGGTAGGCGCTTGACTTGGTGTGGCGAATACCATTCTTCTTGCAAAATTCCTCGAATTCTCTTGACACGAATTGGGGACCATTATCGGAAACTATGGTGTCAGGGATACCATAGCGTGCAATACTTTCTCTCATACATTGGATAATATGAGCTGAAGATGAATCATTTCCCAAGTTATATACTTCTGGCCATTTACTATAAGCATCCACAATTATTAACCATATACTGTTAAGAAAAGGACCTGCTAAATCTATGTGTAATCGTTGCCATGATTTCTCAGGAAATGACCAGGGGTGAAGCGGTGCTGTGGCAGGATTGCCATGGCTAACTGCACATGACACACATGATTTTACAAGTGAATCTATATCTAACTATTCCTGGCCACCATACATGACTTCTAGCTAAAGATTTCATTCGGACAATTCCAGAATGTGTCTCATGTAATTGTTCCAAGATTTGTTGACGTAACGATTCAGGAACAACAACTCGTATACCCCACATAACAATTCCTTGTTCTACTGTCAGTTCCTCTCGATGAATGAAGTAAGGTTTCAATTTATCTGATAGTTGAGACTGCTTATTGGGCCATCCATTTTTAATGAACCGAATAACACTTGACAATGTAGGATCACGACTAGTTTTCAGCTTTATCGAGCTTGAAGATATTGGATGTTCCTTTATAATGGCTTTAACTTCCTCTTCCACTATAGTGTCTACTGGCTGGTTATCTTCGAGTGGTAGACGTGATAATGCATCTGCATTACTATGGTGATGAGTATTTCGATACTCAATATCATACAGGAAGCTGGATAGGAATATGGCCCAACGGTGTAATCTAGTTGCAGCTAAAGATGGTAGTTCACGGTTCACGGTGGACTAAATATTGCAAGTAATGGGTTATGATCCGTAATTAATATGAAGCGACGTCCATATAAATATTGAATAAAGCGTTTTACTCCAAATACAATACTTAAAGCTTCCTTTTCTACTTGGGAGTAATTGCGTTCGGCAGGTGATAATGTTTAGAGGCAAAAGAAATCGGTTGTTCACTTCCATCTTCGTGACGATGAAACAAGACTACTCCAACTTCGACAGATGATGCATCGCATGCTATGTCAATAGGAATGTTTTGCTGATAATGTGCTAACACAGGAGCACTTGAAACAGATTTTTTAATTTTCCTGAAACTTTCCTTACATTGACTATTCCAATTCCAAATAACGCCATCACGTGTTAATTTATTCAATGGCTCACAGAGATGTGACAAATTATTAATAAATTTACTGTAAAAGTTTACTAAACCTAGAAAGGATTTTACTTCCTTTACATCTCTGGGCTCCCTCATGGACATAATTGACTCCACTTTCTCCGGGTTTGTACATATTCCTTCTGCACACAAAATTTGTCCAAGAAACTTGACTGACTGTTGCATAAATATGCATTTTTTCTTTGATAGACGAAAATTCCACTTCCTCATTCGTTAGAATATCATTTTAAGATTTTGCAAATGAGCTTGATCGTCTTTTCCAGTAGAAATCGTGTCGTCCACAAATGATCCTGTCATCGGAATTCCTTTGAGCATTCGATCTATTAATTCTTGAAAAATTGCCGGTGAAGATGCAATACCTTGAGGTAGTACGTTATACCTATAGAGGCCTCGATGGGTATTTATGACTAAATACTTCTTACATGATTCTTCTACTTCCACTTGATGAAATGCATCTGGACCATCCAATTTAGTAAAAGTTTGACCACCTGAAATCTTCTCAAATATTTCCTCGACTCTTGTGAGCGGATATTGTTGAACATGTAATTGGTTGTTTATGGTACGCTTGAAATCTCCTGTGATGCGAATCGCTCCATTAGGTTTTGGTACTACTACTAATGGCGAAGCCCATTCCGATGTTTCAATACGACTAATGACACCGGATTTTTCCATTTTCTCAAGTTCTTCATCTACTTTGTCTCGCAAAGCAAATGGAACGGGACGTGATTTAAAGAAGCGAGGAGTAGCATCTTCTTTAAGTATCAACTTGGCTTTAAAATCCTTAATAGTTCCGACCGGTTTATCAAAAACATCGCTGAATTCCTCTAACAATGTAGTTAATGATAATTCATTATTAATGCGACATATCTTAGAACATTGTTTTTTAATTCTAGTCCAGTCTATTTGAATTTTTCTTAATAGATCACGGCCAAAAAGACAAGACCCTTCCAAAACATGAATTTGATGACTAACTGTCTGTTGATTGTGGTCAATAGTGCAAAGAAATGTTCCTCTTGATTCAAATTTTTGTCCAGTATATGTTTTAAAAGTTTTGTTACTTGGATGGAGTTTGGGACAGCCTAACTTTTTCCATGCATAAGGTGTAATAAAACTCGTACCTGATGCAGTATCCAATTCCAGATCCATTGGAATTCCGTTTAAACGAACGTTAATCATGATAGGACTATCATGCGATACTTGTTTGACGTTGTTAATCTGATTTGTTTTATGCTTCCCTTCTCCTCCTTCACCTTTAGGCTGTGATAGACATCGACGTGCAAAGTGACCGGATTTATTACAACGATGGCAAATAACTTCCTTATGTGGGCAATCTTTTTTTATATGTTTCCCTCCGCAACCGGAACATGTTAATTTTCCTTGCTTAATTTTGACAGGATTTTTATTCGTATACTGATATTGTTTAGGTGATGAGATTTAACCTTATTAGTCTGATCTATAACGGTAGTAAGACTACTATTGTGCCGTATTAACTGGGTACTACTATCGGCTGCTTCTTGACTAGTAGCGATTTTGACAGCCATATCTAAGGTTAGGTTGTCATCCTCAAGAAATAAACGTTTTTGTACTGCTTCAGAACGAATACCTACGACAAGTTGATCTCTTAGTGATGTATTTAAATCAGTAAACTTACATGTTACGCCTATTTTACGCAGCTCGGAAAGATAGATATTTATTGACTCTCCTGGCTGTTGAATCCGTTTATAAAACTTATATCTCTCTGCAATTGTTTTTGGTGCAGGCTTATAATGCTTTTTGAGTACTTCAATAAGCTCTACAAATGTTTTTTCCTCTGGTTTGGCTGGCGAAACTAAGCTTTGAAGAAGTCCATACGTTGACACGCCTATTGATGATAGTAAGATGGCTATTGCTTTCCTTTTCGTAGCTGCATCTCCTCTAGCTTCATCAATCTCATTTGCTAGCAAATAATTTGTGAGGACTCCTGCCCATGATTCAAAATCGTCTGTATTTGGGTTGAATTCAAATATTTTTCCGACCGGCATCGTGTTTCTAACCTCACGTGTACGTGTTAAATTGTCTTTTTGTTGTGGGTTTTTGTACGATCAGAATACTCGTCGCCAAATGTTGTGTTTCGCACTAAATGAACTACACGTGCCGGCTATTACTGATATAAGTGTATAATATATTTAGTATCTCAACTTGTGTGATGTGATGTAATACAATAGCGTTTTTACGATATCTCTATATAGACAACATTATTATAGAGTTGCTGTCCCCCGTCGGTAACCGCAGTCGTCGCGCCCTCTATACTCACACCGTGGCGGTGCTACTATACAACACTATTAGTAGGTTTATGTGCAATATTCATGTTGTATTTCCTATATACATTCTTAAATTTTTCGGTTAAATTATTGACATGTGGTAAAGTATAAAATTTTCTAATATTAATATCTATAGGTTTATTTTGATTTGTATACGTGTAATAATTTTTGTGAATTAAAGATTTGATTCTATTATTTATTGTATTAAATAGAAAATCTAATGGATAACCGTTATTTAATAGAGTGTCTGTCATGTTTGTTATATTTTTTTTTTGTGAAAGCTTGGATGTGACAGGAATACAATTCTGTCCAATAATGACGTAATAACACCTTTTTAATGTACAATAGGATAGTTCGAGTGATAATTTAGAAACCTTCCTGAGTTCGTAGATTTTTTATGTGAATCAAAGATGATCTTATTATCCTTTACTTTTATAGTTATGTCCAAAAAAGTTCACTCTATTATCCTCATATTCTTCCAGTGTGAATTTCATTCTTATGTTGAGTATTAAATATTTCTAGAGATTGATTTATTTGATTTTTAGGCAATGCTAATAAAATATCGTCCACATATCTGAAATACATGGGTATATCGATGTGAATCGTAGAATGGATTTTACTTTCAATGTCATCCATAACTAAGTCAAATATAACTGGAGAGAGTGGAGATCCCATAGGCATACTGAATATCTGTTTGTAGTATTTATTATCGAATTGAAAATATGTTAAATTCAAGATTAATTTTACAGAATTAATAAATTCATCTATTGGTAAAGTTATGTGATTTGCTATTAAGTCCCATCTTTTTACAATTCCTTCAATCGCTAAACCTATTGGAATTGTTACCTCCAGCGGACTCACGCTGCCTCTTTTCTCTTACTCACGGAGAACTAGGGGTTATCAACCACCTAAGACTTCTAGGAAAAGTAATAAAAATCTTTTCCCATGAGAAAGTTTAAAGTAAAGGACTCCAGTGTCTCCATTAACGCCAAATAAAATAGAGTTGGAATCGGTGAACGCAGGGAGCTAATGCACCACCGATGACACTTCCCTTGAACAGCGCCATTAAAAACGGCAATTAATGTCAGTACTGGCGCCTAAACATTTTTCTGACAACCAAGTCGCGGACGATTCTCACGATGTCCGCGACCATAAAATATAAATGTGACATGCGAAGTCCAGGGAAAGTGATGGGCGCGTGCCGACAGTGCACGTGCGCTCGTCTTAATCGGTGCACGTGCATTTTCCCATAAATTTAAGAAAGTCATAAACTAAGATGACACTTGTTTATACCAACCGACTTCTTTCCTCCCCCATAATCTCGACCAATCCAAAATCCCGAAAGTCATTCCACTACCTAAATTTAGGTATAATTAAAAACCCCACTAATTAGGAAAAACCGCTATATAAACCACAGTTCCGCGGTCCTGAGCGTCTTTTTTCTTTTGTCTTTTGAGCTTGTCTTGTCTTCTCTTCTTCGTTACCAATTACTGAGGGTCCTGTCGCACCAGTTCCTAAAGTCGGTCGCAAGAGTTATTCCAAGGATAAATTATTCAATTTATTTAAAAACGATCAAGTTCGAGTCTCGGGCGCACTCCGTTTGCTATTTGTTTAAATATTAAGTATTAGAGTCAGTGATTTGACGCCCGAGGTCTCGACTACCAACACCAACCACGAAGCTCTTGAAGCCCCCTCATCAGACTCCGCAAATCTCATCAAGTAGTAAGTCAATACCACCCTCTTCCTTTTTCTTTCTTCTTATTGTTCTTTTTCTCTTTCTCCTCTCCGTTTTTCTTTCAGTAATTCATTTCAATACTTCATTTAGTTTCTTTTCAATTATTTATTTATTGTTATTTGATCTTTTTTGTTTCTTTCTTTCTCACTCTCTTTTTAGTTTCCGCATAAAAGAAAATAAAACATTGCAGTCTGTTCACGCTATAACTTCAATCCCCGTCGCTGTCCCTCTCGCGATAATTGCTCGCTTCTATCGACCGGATGTGCCCGCGTTGATACTATCATCGTTCAAAGAAAATCCGGCCAAACCTTCTCAGATCCACTCACCAAAATTCCCCTTCCTTTTTATTCTCTCGCTATCCTCTCCGTAACCTACTCCTTTTATACACACACATACACACAAACATACTCACACATATATTATTATTTTTTTTATGGATAAACATATAATGGATAAACATACAATAAAATGATGCAATGGCAACTCAAAATTTTAATTATATTACGTAATTATTAAACCCTGATTGTTTTATTTCTGAGAAACATCTCCTTGTGCTCATAACATCGCACCACGATTGCACTTAGTCCAATCTCCGGCCCTTTGGATTCATTTCCAAGGCCGAAAATAAGGGCATTTGGACGTATTGGTCCATATGGGATGGAAGTGTGCCCCTAAGGCACACTGACCCATTTCTCGGCCTTTAGCGTGTGCGTCCGCCTGGGGGGGAGCCGCTCAGCGGAGCGACGACCTCGAGCGAGACTTCCACTTCGTCCCCCTTCAGACCCCCGGCTCTTCGAGAGCCTAAGGACGAAGCGAAGTGCCTCCCGTCCGAGTCGGTTTTCCCACCTCGCTCCCTTGCGATCCGGAGCTAGGATCCGACAACGACGGTAAAGTTTCCTGTTACGTTCACCCCCTCAGGTTCCATGCATGCGGAACCTTGGACGTAACAAAATAATAGTATACATTTCTGAAATGATCCATATTAAAAAACAAGCTGAGGGGATAAATAATCAGATACAGAAAAACTACCCGTTTTCTACTTACCGATAATACAAGTAATCTCATAGTTCTAAAAATTACTTTGAAAATTATACTAGATGGCAACTGGTTACCTTCCCACTACCTTTATTGTTTACCCTTTCCTATTTCACAAAATTTTCCCCCTCTTTTAATGATAGAGACCTTTTAGAGAACCTATAAAATAAAGAAATTACAATCTAAACTCATTTGAAACCAATGTCTGGCAGTAATAATTTGACAAGAAGTAATCTTCCATTGTGAATCATCAGACGGAAATTCAAAATTTAGGTAATGTTATTAAAAAAAAGTTTTATTTTTATTTTTATTAAAAAATTTTTTTATTTTTAATAAAGAATTAGCTCCATAATTGAAATTGAAAATTTATTACTGGATTTTTATTCTATTTTGGAAACTTTATCTTATAATTTCAATGATATTATATCAAATTGACAAGCAATTATGCATTGGTGGATACTATCATTTAATTAAATACGAACTATGGATT
>NW_017295876.1:76450-77128 GCF_001594075.2 Trachymyrmex cornetzi | reverse complement strand
TGACTAGAGGATATTAAGTAATTGAACAATTGCATTGTAACGTTAACCGACAAATTATTAGCGCACATAATTTATTATTTTAATGTTGATTTACGATTGTAATACTGAGGATGGCCATATTCAAGGCCGAAACGTCTATTTTTTGTTAATGATAGGGTTTTTTTATTAATGTATATTACTTATGTCGATCTAATTAAATAATTTTGTAATTTTTTGTAAACTGTATCAAGAATATATATATTATTTTCACTAATAAGATCAAGTGTGTGGCGAATGCTCAACCTTTTTAATTGTTTACACGGAGAAAATTTTATATTAAGTTTTAATTCAATTTTAAATTATATTTTACTATGTCTTGTATTTTTAGGTGGACACTCACAACAATATTCCGACGTAACTTTTACTATGGTAATATTAATTTTATCACACATAAATGAAGTAATTTTTAGTAAACCAGTGCTTAAATCATGGAAAGAATTAAAGGACCCCGCACAAAATCATAGGATTTTGGCCCTCGATTAAATTGGCTGAAATTTTAGTATGTTATAGTTCTTGACCCACTGATCAAAAGTGTCCATAAGCACAAAGCTTGATCATGACTAGTTTTTTTGTTATAGCCGTTTAAAGTTTTATTTTGTTAATGCCTCAAAAAAGCAAGTTTCTGTAATAAATCGAGAG
>NW_017295876.1:71436-75872 GCF_001594075.2 Trachymyrmex cornetzi | reverse complement strand
CGCACGCACACACATGAAACTTCGATTTTTATGCACCTTTATAATATAAAAATGCACGCGCGGACATATGTGTGTGGGAATAGGGGTAGGGGTGGGAGTGAGGGTGGGGGTGGTGAGAGTGGTTAGCATATTGTTATCTAAAATCTCTCGATTTATTACAGAAACTTGCTTTTTTGAGGCATTAACAAAATAAAACTTTAAACGGCTATAACAAAAAAACTAGTCATGATCAAGCTTTGTGCCTATGGACACTTTTGATCAGTGGGTCAAGAACTATAACATACTAAAATTTCAGCCAATTTAACCGAGGGCCAAAATCCTATGATTTTGTGCGGGGTCCTTTATTATGGCAAAGCAATATTTGATAGGGTTTTTGCTTTTTTATTATCTTTACATTACTAACTTTTATTCAACAAAGTTTGATTTTGTAATGAAACATTTTATGAAAAAATTGCTATGAAAAAGTGTAAAAATTACTTTATATTATTGCATTTAAACTTATAATTACACTATGGTCCGCAGTTAATACCACATTATAGAGTTAATTTTAAATATAAAATTTTCTTCATGTAGTTATACCAGGTATGTAAATATGAAACCAGAATCTTTTAATAGAAAATACATGTTTATTGCATGAAAATGATAAAAAATATTTTATTCGAAGTATTGCCCACCACTAACTATACATTTTTCCCACCTGTCTGACAATTTGTGGATGCCACGCCAAAAAAATTGTTGTTCTTTTGAGCTAAACCAGTCATTTAGCCATTTTCGTACATCTTCGTAAGAAGTGAAGCACTGCTGAACAAGTGCGTGTCCCATCGATGCAAATAAGTAGTAATCGGACGGATTACTCGCCAAGTCTGGTGAGTAAGCCGCATGCGAAAGTATTTTCCAACCAAACGCCTCAATCGTTTCCTTGACCAATTTTGCTGTGTGTGATGGTGCATTATCATGAAGCAAAATCACTTTGTGTTGCCTTTTTTAATATTCCCGTCGTTTTTCACGCAAAGCTTGATTCAAATTGATCATTTGTTGTCGGTAGCGTTCAGTATTAACGGTTTTGCCAGGTTTTAGCAGCTCATAATAGATCACACCTTTCTGATCCCACCAAACACGAGCATTGTCTTCCGTCCATAGCGATTTGGGCTTGCAGTCGATGTCGATGGTTCACCTGGAGTTACTCATAATCTTTTACGCTTAGGATTCTCAAAATATATCCACTTTTCATCGCCAGTCACAATTCGATGGAGAAATGACTTTCTTTTGTACCTGGCGAGAAGCATTTCGCTCAAGTGGTTTTTCGGTTTTCCTGCTGTCTTTCATTCAGTTCATGTGGAACCCATTTTCCCATCTTCTGAATCTTTCCCATGGATTTAAAACATATGGAGACGGCTTCTCGTGTCACATTCAATTAATCCGCGAGTTGTTGTTGAGTTTGAGCGTTATCCTCATCCAACAATGCTTGCAATTCGCTGTCTTCAAACTTTTTCGGTGGTTTTCCACGTTCTTCGTTTCTCACGTCAAAATCGCTACTTTTAAATTTTTTAAACCACTCAAAGCTCTGTGATTTACCAAGAGCATGCTCACCGTAAGCTTCGACAAGCATTCGATGCGATTCTGCAGCAGTTTTCTTCAAATGGTAACAGAAAATCAATGCTGTCCGCAAATCGTAGTTTCCAGGCACAAAATTCGACATGTTCAACGCTATTACAAACTATACTGTTGTATGAAACTTGTATTGTTGTGAGTTGAAAATCTTTGTCAGATGTCAGAATAAGGAAATGGCGTCAATGACGCGGTCTGACGGCAACTACATTGATAGCTATGGCCATCTATTGGTAAATTCCGGTTTCATATTTACATATCTGGTAAAGCTCTTTGCACAACATTAGGTGCAGGAATAAATATCAAGGTTTCAACTTATATTAGAAACCGCAAATTCCGAAGTAACTGATACCTGATAATTAGAAATCTTACTATTTATTGCTGTTCCTAATACTTCTTATATTGTGTATAGGACTTAGCATATCAATAGTATAACTTCGTTGATATCGGTTCTTGTAAACGCAGCATAAATATATACTATGAGCTTAAAGCCCAAATCGAAGAAAGGTATTACATTTTGTTGACCGGTTGTATGTACATTTCGATGTCCAGGCACGAAATCTTCCATAATATGTGCGTATGGCAAATTCCGAATCTGTACAACCCAATGTATATACATTTGAATATACAGATCCGAAATCTGCAATAAAATATGCGAATGGCAGATAAGTGGTATACTGCTAGGTCTCCGGGTGAAGGACATAATTAACAAAAACATAACATCTTTTTAGCAAAACCTACAGGATGGTCTAAAAATTTGCCATTAGACATTCCATTATCCGTGTATATCTTAAGATATATGTGCGTATGAAATATTCCAAGATGTCCTGGAATCTGCCATACGTATATATTATGCCAGACTTCGAGTATGAACATCGAAATGTACGTAGAACCTGTCACAAAAAGGTTGTAACACTTTTCCTTCGATGTATTTCGTAATTCCGATTGCTCACCGAGTAAATGGTTGTGTCCAGCAGATTCAACAATTTTGCAACCGTTTCATTATTCATCTTGCTAATTAATCCAATCAGTGTGACGAATCATAAAACGGTTGCAATATGCATCGAAGAAAGTGTTACAACCTTCTGGTAACCAGTTGTATATACATTTCGATGTACGGGCACGAAATCTGCCATAATATATGTGTATGGCAGATTCCATGTCTATACAACCATGGCTGCGTTCCGTAACTCACTGCCAGTACTGGCAGCATGACGTCACTGTAGTGTGCTGAAGCAAGCATTCCATTTTCGTATATGTACTGCCAGTATACTGTGAAATGATAGTAACGGAACGTTACTTCCAGTACTGCGTGCAACTGATACATAAATATAACCAACTAATTTTTATCGATAATTTCAGCAAAATATGGAAATAGCTGCAGCAGTTAATATTGTACGTATTATCATTGACTTAAGTTCCAATGAGTCTGATAGTGATTCCGATGAAATAGAAGAAATTTTAACATTATTAATAAAAGATAGACAATATATACGAAGAATACGATGTAAGAGATATATAGAAGATGTAGTATCTCGATACACAGACAGACAATTTAAGAGTCATTTTCGGTATATTTTTATAATTTTTCATTCTATGTAATGGTATGTGTGTACATATTTCTACGATTACTAAAATATTTTTATTATATTTATTTCAGATTAAATCGTAACACTTTTTATTTCATATTAGAGTTAATAGGGCCAATGCTAGAAAGAAGTGCAAATACAGGTAGACGCACAATCTCTCCTGAAAAGCAATTATTGCTCTCTTTGGATAATGGTAACACCTAATTCTTACAGGTAATTATTAAATATTATATATAACTATATACACATTAATAATGAATATATATATAACCTATGGAATCTTTTATTATAAAAAATACTATTCCAAACATTATATTATTAAAAATAATATTTTAAAAAAAGCCCAAATAATTTATAAAATCAATATAATAATATCGGGCTGTGCGAGCCAAGCAAGGTTTTGATGCTGTGTTATTAAAAAGCAAACAGTTTATTACAACATACGTTTCGACTTCAATTGGGTCATTCTCAATGTTAAAACAATAATACAATTAAACTTCAATGAAATTAACTAATCATTCTAATGATAAAAATTATAGAAATATATATAACTTGATTATATACTACCACAAATTTTAATAACATATTAATTAAATTCATCGTTGTGATTGTACAAATATATTGCTGTAACTGTATGACTGTGAAAGTTCATCGCTATGTGACAGTAAAATTGTAGATACATTAACGTTTGATAATAATCAGCGGTGGAAACATATGTTGTAATTAACTGTTTGTTTTTTAATAACACAGCATCAAGACTTTGCTTGGTCCGTAGACTTATTCTTATTATATTGATATTATATTATTTATTTTAGATGTGTAAGTGATCGCTTTGATGTTGGCAAAGCAACAGCATGGAGGTCTGTTCGGAAAGTTGTCAATGCCCTTTATTCCTTACTTGAAACAGTTATAAAATGGCCAACAAGGGAAGAAGCAACAAAAACATTCAATGTTGTACAAGACTTATATGGTTTCCCAAAAGTAATTGGAGCAGTTGATGGGACGCACATACGTATTGCAGCACCTAAGATACTGTTACGTCCGAGGTTCCGCATGCATGGAACCTGAGGGGGTGAACGTAACGTGAACCGAACCACCGTATCGTCGGTTCCAGCTCCGGACCGCAAGGGAGCTAAGGGGAGGGACCGACTCAACGGGAGGTACTTCACTCCGTCCTTTGGCCACTTGGTAGAGCCGGGGGTTCGAGGGAGGACGAAGCGGAAGCCTCTCTCGAGATCG
>NW_017295876.1:60599-70889 GCF_001594075.2 Trachymyrmex cornetzi | reverse complement strand
CTTCTATGGATGTGATGTAATGAAAGGTTTGGGAGGGGAGAAGGGTAGCTTGATCGGTGAAGGTGAGAATTTCGGGATCGAGGTCAGAGTAAGGGGCTGGGATCTGTGGATCGAGAGTCTCATAAGGTGAAATAGGTAAGGGTGGTGGTGGTGAATATGAGACCTCGAGTGGAGGAGAAAATAAAGAGAGGAAAGAGGGTACCGTGAGTGTCTCTGTCGGAGCGTTCGGCGTCGGAGGGTGAGTAATACAGGGTTGGGCCGCGGGCCGAAGTTCTTGAGCGGTACGAGTTCTGGTTCGGATAACAGTTCGGCGCGACCTTACGAAACGTATCACGCTACGGCGTGGAGATGGAGAAGCGGTGGACCCGTTAGAGCGCACTGCAATATCATTTTGTAGGTAAGCGAAAAATTATTACTCAGTTACCGAACAACTGAAAAAAAAAAGGAAAACTGAACGCGAAAACCGAGAACGACTACGACTACTTTAAATACAGTGAGGAGGAAGAGAAAAGAAAGAACAATAAAAAAAGAGGAAAGAAAAGAAACAAGGTGTATTGACTTACTGGTCGGTGAAGTCTGCTGAGTCTGGTGACGAGGCTTCGGAAACCTTGTGGTCGGCTATGTAGTGGAGACCTCGGGGCTTCGAGTCACTGACTCTAATACTTATTTCAATTAATAATAATGGAGTTACCCGAGACTCGGACTCGATCTGTTTTATATGAGCTGGATAGCTTCTCTCGACCAACCTTGAGAACTGTACTGTGAAACTCTCAGCAAGAAGACGGTAACAAAGACAAAAGAAGACTAAAAAGCCGAGAGCCAAAAAGACAAGACTAAAAAAGACCGTTCAGGACCGCGGAACCGTGGTTTATATAGCGGTTTTTCCTAATTAGTGGGGTTCAAATTTAGGTGGTGGGATGACTTTCGGGATTTTAGATTGGTCGAGATTATGGGGGAGGAAAGAAGTCGGTTGGTATCAACAACTGTCGTCTTAGTTTATGACTCCTAAATTTATGGGAAAATGCATGTGCACCGATGACGAGCGTACGTGCACTGTCGGCACGCGCCCGTCAAACACTTTTCCTGGACTTCGCATGTCACATTTATATTTTATGGTCGCGGACATCGTGAGAATCGTCCGCGACTTACTTGTCAAAACAAAAAAAAATGTTTAGGCGCCAGTACTGACATTAATTGCCGTTTTTAATGGTGCTGTCCAAGGGAAGTGTCATCGGCGGTGCATTAGCTCCCTGCGTTCACCGATTCTAACTTTATTTTGTTTAGCATTAATGGAGACACTAGAGTCTTTTATTTTAAACTTTCTCATGGGAAAAGATTTTTATTACTTTTCCTAGAAGTCTTAGGGGGTTGATAACCTCTAGGTCTCCGTGAGAAAGAGAAAAGAGGCAGCGTGAGTCAGCTGGACGTAACAATACATTCAGAAGCATATATCAATAGAAAGGGCTATCATTCAATACAATTACAAGTAAGATTTAACGACGTATATATGAATATTTAGATTTATTATAGGGAATTATACATTTTTAATAATGCAGCACATAAAAGTTTCTAACTTAGGATTGAGAGAGATAGTTCTAGAATATATTCTAATTTCAGATTATCTGTGACTCTGATTTGAAGTTTATACATTGTTATACTGGACAAGTTGGATCTGTACATGACGCTAGAGTTTTCAGATTATCAGGAATGTATAATTTTCTTAACGATAATTATTTTTATGAAAATAGTCACATATTAGGTGATGCAGCATATGTTATTGATCCTCATGTTATGTTCCTTTTAAAGACAATGGAAATTTAACTGAATCTCAAATAAATTATAATACATGCCATTCAAGAGTCCGAATAATGATAGAAAGAGCAATAGGTTTGTTTAAAGCTAGATTCCGTAGTCTATTAGACAGATTACCTATGACAAGAACTGATTTAATACCAAAGTACATTATTGCGTCCTGCATTTTACACAACATTTGTATACTGCAGAATGATTTAATTGAAATTCCTATTATTGTTAATGAACCACACATATCCCATATAATGATGTTAACAATATAGAAAGAAAAAATCAAGGAATACAAAAACGAAACACAATTATGTATCAATTGATGAATGGAAATATATAAGTTTTTATAAAAAATAAAACATGATATATCTTTGAAAAATAAGAACTGTTTTTATTTCCCAACAATTATAACTTTAATTGTAAGTCAACTAAAAATAAATACATTTTCATATCATATATGAAAAATAAGGAACTTTCATTAAACAAAAATAAATATCTCTGTAAGTTTCTTCCACAACAATACTTTCTTTCATAAACTAAAAATTCTTTTAATTAAAAAGTTTAACATATATTTGGTTTTACACTAAAAAGTTTTACACATCTTTTTTTGTAATATTAATTTTTCTTATTAAATATCTTTTCCAAAAAATTTTCCATGTTGTGTAGAACTTGCATTTTTTCATTATGTCTTTTCTCCGCTGCCTCTCGTTTAAACTTTTTTTCCTCTAAACATTTATCAGCATATTCTTCAAAAATGTGATTAATCCTTCTTTTTGATTCTACAAAAAACAATAATATATAAAAATAAACAATTAGGAAAATATAAATTGTTACAATTACATAAAACAATATTAAATAAAGTATCTTATAAGTAATGAATTACACAATTAGAAAATAAAGGGAGTGGTGCACTTGCACACTGTAGCAATTACCCACTGCCAGTCATACCTACTTCTGCGTAGGGAGTTTCTTTTTATTTTTTTTTTCTAGCCCTGTGATTGGCTTGTGCGTAACTAACTCGTGTCCAATTGATATACATCCAGAAATAAATACAGTAAACAATCAAGATGGATTTTTACATAAATATTATACAAAAAGCAATTAATAAAAATTTATATACTTTTTTCTTTTGTTTCATTTTCTTTCTCAGCTTCTGTTTTTTTTTATTTCAACATTTGAGCCAGCTTCAGCTAATGGCTCGACCCAAGGTTTAGTTCCAAACATTTCATCCATAACCTGTAAAAAAGAATTTATACAAGAGTAGTAAAAATTAAAAAATACATCCATTTGAAAATGATAGATATAACTGTGCGTGATATGTCTATCAGAGGAAAATGCTTACATCATAATATTCCCATGTTTTTCTTGCATTACCAGACTTACGGTTATGATCACGTATTGCTTTATATGTTCGTTTTAATGTCTGATATCTCGTACAACATTTCTGTATTAATATTGTTTTCCTGCATCATTTGTGCTACTTTATTCCAACATTGCTTTTGTGTCATCTTTCCTGATGTAAAATCTTTTTCTATTTCTTTGTAGCTTGAAATTAATAATAATGTTTCGGAACGATTCCAAAATGATTTTGAACTATCATTCTCATTGCTGCTTTCTATTAATTATGTTACAGATAATATTTACATATATATATTTACAAAGTGTCTGGCTAATAATATTTACTTACAATTCTTATTTGATTGACTACATCCTGGATTATTTGTAACATCTTCGTTATCTTGTCCTGTTATTTCTATGATTTCGGTAAAATCGATCTGTACATAATAAGATATATTTTTAAACAATTTGATTTATCATATATGTAGCTATACAAAGAAATACCTATTGTCACTTGTGATCCTGTAGTTTTTTGTGGCATACGTTTTTGTGCTTGCATAAGCAATAATTGAGCAAATTCCAAATCTGGAAACATTATTTTTGTAAATAATAAGTTCAATTATGCTTCAATGTGATAACACAACAATAAATAAAAAACGTTAACAGCCGAGGCTGGACCTTGGAATTATAATACTATTCTAACTTCAGTTCATTTAGTCCGACATTAATTGACACGTAATTTATAGAATTAAAAAATGTATTTAAAATTCAAAATTTAAAATTCAAAAAGGATGTTCAATAAAGATCAAGGCACGCAAAGGGCAGCCAAGGGCGAAAGGACGATTCGCACCAAGGACGGAATGAGGCCACGACCACGATGACGATCATGACCATCGACCCGGGTTTTTCTAGGAAAATCGCGCCAATCGTAACCGATTATTGCGATTTTGGGAGGCGCATGAAACCGGAGGCTACGCACCGGCTTCCCGGATCGATGCCGTCATCCAGCAAGGTAGAGAGTACATTATATAAGAGACCTGTAAATAGAGTAGAATTAGCATTAGAATTAGAGATAGTTACAGAGATGAAAGAAAATGTGAAAGAAAAAGAAAAAGATTTGAATAGAGTTAAGAATAGAATTAAGCTTAGAGGTAAGTTGTACATAATATATTAGATGCCCATAAGGCCACAAAACCGTAGATACGGTGTTAATTCGATGAGTAATCGTATAACGGGTGACGGAAAAAAAGGGATTTAATGTGATAAATATGAATTAAAGTGAATAAGAATTGTTATGGAAGAAACCGACCGTTAGAATTGTTGAGAGATCTAATAGAATCGATTGGATTAGTAACGGATTCTAGATTATACCGGGTGATTGAGAAAAAGCGTTGTGAAATAGTTAAGAGTAGAATATTGAGTAAAGCCACCGTGAATGTTATTAGAAGCATTGTCAGAATACGTATAAGAACTTATGAGTCATCGCGTATACCGGGTGATCATATAAATTTGTTGAGTAATAATTATTGTTGACGGATCGCCAAATGCGACCGTGATATTTCATTTGGATATCAATAAAGGGTATTGGCAAAATATGGGATCACCACATATATCGGGTGACCATAAATTATCGTTATGAGAAATGAATATTAAGAATTGAGAAATATTGAACCGTCATATTAAAGAGTAATATTATTCAGAGTTAGTGATATTATTAGAACGAGCCGAATGTAGCGGGTGGTTAATGAAGAACTGTTGATGCATATATCGGTAAATACTGTGACGTAGTGATATAGAAATAGACGGATTGGGAAAAGCCACCGTTGTTACCTTATTGAGCATTGAATTGAAGTCTTGGTAAAGTTTCGAGTTTGTTGATATACCGAGTGTCGGTAATTACTGTTAAGGATAAGTGAAAGTTGAGGGATCGGAATAACTGACCGTCATTGCGCTAGATAACACCGACAGATTGTGCTGTGTAAATTTCAGATCGATCCGATAACCGGAAGTGGGTAAATTATCGTTGTTGTACCGATCGAGTCGATTAGTTAGAGATCTGCGAGCGACAAGGCATGTACATAATGTAGATAGGATAAGAGGGAGTGTAGCCGATAAGATGATAACCTGTAAATAAAGAATCAATTAATATTTAACGATACTTACCTGTAACTCCAGCGGGAGAAGACCAGCGGCTGCATCTCCAATGTTGTATTGTATCTGAAAATAAAGAAAAGCGTTAACTAAAAACTAATATAATGTAATAATAGCGCAGGAAATATATTGAGCGGCGTAGTCAGGATTAAACGGCTAACGCTGCGAGCGCGTTCAGTGCGCAAGTCGTATAGAGAGGGTAGAGCACCAGAGAGGGGAGCATAGGTAATATAAGCGAGAGCGCGGAGCGATCGCGAGGTTGCTGCTTGTTCGCTGTGAGGATTAAAAGGTTTTTCGGTTTTAGGGTTTGAGGCTTCTTGCGGCTGTTCCGCAGAGAAAGGCGGTTTCAGTAAAACGGGCGTAACGAGAGTCGCGAGCGGGACCGTTTCCGGTCACGGGCGAAAAAGCCGATGGTGTAACAGTGAATGGGGGCCCGGCTCCAAGCGCACCGGTACGAGTAGTTAGAGTAAGCCATGGTTGTTAATTAAAGAATTTGTATCGCGGCGTGCGCGTCAGGCAAGTGAGACCAGCGCGGCGTTTCGTGAGAAGTGTGAAATGAGAGAATGCAAGATTGCGAATCGATCAAAGTTGATTAAAGAATTAGTATCGCGGCGTGCGCGTCAGGCAAGTGAGACCAGCGCGGCGTTCGACGAGGAATATGTGGAACGAAAGTTGTAGATGTAAAGAAATTAACCGAAGATTATAAGAAGCGTGTGCATGAGATGAGAAACGCCCAAGCGGAGCGTACAGAAATAATGTAACGAAAGAAAAGGTGCTACGACTAATAAAAATGTGAAATGTTTCCTGCAATCACCACTGTGAAATTATTATAAAACCTATCCTGCGTTATCAATATAAGACACTGGAGCGAATTGTTGAGGCACTGCAACGAGACCATTGAAGGGAGCACCTTGCAGATGACTGAATACCTTCTCCTTTGGCGGTGAAAAGGAGTGGCGACCGGAGACAATCAGACGACGAAGGACCGAATGGTAAGATTATCGATTAAGATTCGGTCACAACCCTACATTTTATTGCATATTTTTATAGCTTATCTCGAGAGTTTTCCAAAACACTATAATAAAACAATTTTTCATTAAGTACTTTTTGAATTATAAAGGTTTGAAGTTAATAATTTTATTATTCTACGAGTCTACGAGATACAATTTATCGAAATTCGAATTGCTATATCTCCGGAAAAAAAATCTCTTTGGGACGGTCCAAAATGGATTTTGCAGGGGCTGTATAGTAGTAAATGATACCATCGATGGATTAAACGACAAAAATTTTATCAATTTTTAATTGAATTTCAAATATGGCTGAAAATGGCTTATTTGGCTGTTTTGGGTTAAGATTTCTCGAAATCTCGACGTGATAGAGCAATTCTGCAGCCGGATTCGGATTCAGCGCGAAAAATTACGTAAGAAAACATAGTTGAATCCCAATCAACAAAACCATGCAGGCCTGTGTTATTCATAATAATGTTTGCGATACGGTACTTTGTAATTGTGGTGAGCGTCCCTATTTTCGTTATAATTAATTATATTATTATAGTTTTTTTAGATAAATTAGTTTCTATATTCTTTAATTCGACATTTTTAATATTTACCTTCTTTTTCATTTTTTTTTCTTTATTTTTGTTTAATTCTGGTATTTAAATTCTCGATGTAGGGGAGCTCACCATGACAGAAAAACTTTTACTTTGTATATGTTAGTTTGTGTTTGCTCTGAGGAAGATTAAAAAATGAGCCGAACATGTAAGCGCGTTTGTAAATAAAGAAGTTTCAAGCTTCATAAGTGTATTATTTGCGTGTCTTCTGCGCCTGACTCCTAAAGCCCGTATTCTTTCCAATTTTTTGATTTATAAGGAGTCTTGGTTAGTTTGATTTGTTATACGTTTATTTTAAATAACGTACATATTGTTGCTCGACGGAAACCGCGAGAAGGTGGTCTCTTCCGTTAGGAGGGGAATGTAAAAGAAATTACATTTCTTTTACATCATAAAATGTAATTTTTTGCGTTTCCCTGTGTATGTTTATGTACTATATGTGAAGGTAAGGAGGATGGGAAGGATCTCGAGCGTACAAATTAAACCTAATTTCGTTATACAAAACAATACTTTTTACACGCTTATTCTTTTCCTATTTAAGCGTGATGTTTTCGCGGACAATATTTTTTACACGCTTTTAAGCGTGATGTCTCCATGAACAATATTTGTTACACGCTTATCCTTTTACCTATCGATTGTAAATGGTTTTAAAACTTATATGTAAATATTTAATTTTACGGAAGAATTTTTATATTTATGTATTTTTTTCGCTTTTAGCATCGGAGACTCAAAATAATGCTGAGTAAACAGAAGGAACTATGAAATTAATATGCATTTTATTTTTTTTAAATATTTATTTATTATAATATTTATTATGAATGTTTATAATTTGTCCCCGGCCTTCCCTTTTTTCTTTATTGGGAGTATTCCCGCAAAGTTAATTTAATTTGAAAATGTGTTTAGTATTTACACTTTAAATAAACTATACACATATGAAAGTTGTGTGAATAAAATTATATTTTTCTTTAGTAACACTTTTTTATAGTTTATATAATCTTATTGTCAAATTGTTTTTTACAATATTAAGAAAAACCTAAATTTCTTGTGTAAGTATTTAAATGTTTAAGTTGATTTATACAGAGTTTTATTATTATTGTTCAGTAAATAAAATAATTATTATTCTGTATTAAATAAATAAAATAACGTAATAAATAAAATAAATAAACAAAGCAATTTTGTTTATTTAAAGAGCAACTAATCTCTGCATCGCAATGAAACTATCAAACATTGTATTATATTATTAATGATCTTTAATATACATTTAAAATAATTAAACAAAACTTCCGTTAATGCTAGTTGCGTTTTTAAGTCAGCGTTGAATGCGAGAGAAGAAACATGTTTAAATATGATGATTGATGAAAAACATTTGTCGCTTATGTCAACGGAGAACTTATATGCTAGTGCTGCTAAAAAAGACAAAAGTACTTTAAGACTATATGCTGCAGATGTTAATGATGTTGCTGGACCCTCGTGGGCAAATTGAAATGTTGTCCCATATTAGATTATTAAAATATTGTCCGTAAAATCCTAAATACAATAGTTATAATAAGCGTTAAGCGCGCGCGCGCCTTAATCCTTAAGAAATAGACGAACTGTAATCAATTATTCTTTTCATATTTCCCTGTAACTGACCAATTTTTTAAGGTTTAAAAGTGTTGTATATATCAGGCTTATTGCATTTATTATGGTTTAGACTAAAATTATTACACTTAAAAGCGTGTAAAATATGTTGTCCGTGGAGACATCACGCTTATATAGAAAAGAGATAAGCGTGTAACAAATATTGTTCATGGAGACATCATGCTTAAAAACGTGTAAAAAATATTGTCCGTGGAGACATCACGCTTATATAGAAAAAGGATAAATGTGTAACAAATATTATTCATGGAGACATTAAAACATGGAAAAATTAAGAAGTTAATTTTTAATAAATTGTAGTAATCATATACTATTCTCATATGTGTAGTTTTCGAGCAATAACTGTAGGAAGAAACCGATTCGCTTTTTAATAAGCAAATAAAAAATTATTGTACAATAATATTACAAACACACACACACACACATACATATATATGTATATACAGGGTGGGCCATTTTAATCGATCCACCCAAATATCTCCAAAAGTAAGCGCTATACAAAAAAATTGTTTAAACAAAAGTTGTTCAGGACATTAGAAAAATTTTAGAACATTTATGAGTGAACAAATGTTTTAGTAGATTTGGAGGCCAACCTTGGCTATCTTGACCTTGAGGTCAAATTTAAAGGTTATTAGAAGGTCAAAGTAATTTTTTTATGAAAAACCTTACTTTCCTCGCTAATCTTACTTTTAGCGTTACCCAGAAACAACAACGTGGACGTAGTAAGTTCTGTTTCCTTTGGGGTGCTTTTTTACCGTGAGTCCCCTTGTCTCTCATTTGGTGCTTGTTTACCGTGAGTCCCCTTGCCTCTCACGATTGGGGTGCTTGTTTATCGTGAGTCCCCTTGCCTCTCACGATTGGGGTGCTTGTTTACCGTCAGTCCCCTTGTCTCTGACTTTAATCATATTAAAACAAGTGTTCAAAGTTGCCTCCATTAGCTTCAAGACACAAATTTACACGACTTTGGAAATGTACTGTCCTTAGCAAAGTTTCCCTTGGGATTTCAACGTAGGCTCGTTGAATACGGTCTATCATATCTTCTCTGGTTGTTGGCCGTTGTGTAAAAACATCTTTTAAGAAGCCCCATAAATAGAAATCGGGAGATGTCATGTCTGGTGAGCACGGAGGCCAATTAACTGGACCTCCTCGTCCAATCCACCTCTCATTATAATTATCATTTAGAAATTCGCGTACTATTAGCGCAAAGTGGAGTGCTGCACCATCTTGCTGTAACCACATTCTCTGCCGTGTTTCTAAATCGACATCCTCCAAGAACTCTGGCAATCGATCCCTAAGCAATTCCAAATAGGTATATCTATCGACATTTCTCTCAAAAGCATAAGGTCCGATCAGGTAACCGTTTATTATGTCACACCATACGATAACGCTTAGATAGCCAAGGTCGTTGGCCTCCAAACCTACTAAAACATTTGTTCGCCCATAAATGTTCTAAAGTTTGAAGAAAATAGCTTCTGGGCGATTTTTCAACATTCGACCTTCTGAAGGTCACTTTAGCAAATTATCAAACTATCATTTCTGACGTAAAATTTCCCGTTCTTTCCGAATCCGGTGTCGAAAATAGGAGTCCTCATTTTAAAAAATTATTTTGACCTTCAAATAATCTTAAAAATTGACCTAAGGTCAAAACAAACAATGCAGAAAGATGACCCCCATTGTCCTGAACAACTTTTGTTTAAACAATTTTTTTGTATAGTGCTTACTTTTGGAGATATTTGGGTGGATCGATTAAA
>NW_017295876.1:57142-60511 GCF_001594075.2 Trachymyrmex cornetzi | reverse complement strand
ATAGAGTATATTCTAAATGAAGTATATGTTTGTCATTTCCGTTATTTGTAAGACTCTGAAATCATAAAATAGAAAGAAATTTAACTTTTAATTCAATTAATTTCATTATACATGTGACGTTCCACGCGACATTCCACTAATTATAATTTTCTTTTACCTAGAGTCACACTCGCTAATTGTAATTTCCTTTTAGCTAGAATTAAGATATATCACACTGACACTATACTTACCCTGAAGCCGGAAGCCAGTTCCGGGCTTCATGGCACGTGAGGCGACGAAAAGCGCGCGAAAGGGCATAAACCCGAGACTAGAATAGATTAAGTTAATCAATTATAAATAATTATAGAAATTTTACGTTATGTTATCAAAGTTCGATGATAAAGTTTATTTACCAAGTTGAGTTAAATATTAAATTACAAATAAATTAAGTTAAGTTAATTTGCGAAAATACGCGGCCAATGGGCTAAGCGGAAGCAATTTTCATTTATTTTATTAATTATCGAGCGTTAGACCAATCAGAGGTCGATCGTACTGAAAAGTAGAATTGTTTAATTTTGGAAGATTATTGAATTTGTGTATTGAAGCAGCGCATCAAGCGCTAAGCGAAAATAAGTATGTCAGACAAAGATAAAGATCATTAGTTTAGCTGAAGAGCGCTGGACCAATCAGAGGTCTTCAATTATGGGCCGAGCGCCAATCATAACGCTGCATATAACGATTAATAGATGAACGCGAAAAGAGGACGCGGAAAGTAAAAACGTAGGGTCAAAAGTGCGACGCGAAAGAACAATGTAACGTTTAGCATACGCGAATATTATACCGGATGTCCAAATGGGACAGTTGATGAGATGGCGACAGAATTAAAATTAAACCGCGACTATAGGACGGTTTAGGGAAAAGAATGCGGAAAGCGATGATGTAATGAAAATGTAGGATCATATACCGGGTGACCGCGAAAACCGCAGATCTCAAAACTAAACCGCGAGACGGCATAAACTAAGAACGTCGAGTCAAATAATAGTAACAACGAAAGACAATAGCGTTCGAGATAAGTTTATAATATACCGGGTGTTCAAGAAACTCAGTTGTTCGGAGTAGAAACGAGGAGTTCAAAGAATCTAACTACGTCAAGTGGCACGGGGACAAAATCAAAGAAGAATCGCGTTCGAACCAAAATTATACTATACCGGATGTCCCAGTAAATCGGTTGTCGGCAGCGAAACTTAAGGCAGTTCAAAAACCGAAACGTTAACAAATTCAGGGTGAAAAAAGAAAACGATTAACGTTTGAAATCAATTTGTGACATACCGGGTATCCATAAAACACAGGTGCCGGGACGAGAAATTTGCGAAATCAGAAAACGCGAAACGACAAGGTAGGCGGGAACAGATGCCGATAACGATACTAAAGATAAAAAAATTATTACTTACCGGGTGTCCAAGAAAGACGCGAGGCGCTAGAATTAAGTTTATACAATGCGTGCGGTAAAATAAGTTTAAGCTAAGCTAGTCAAAATAATAAATACCTACCTTAAAGCAGGAGGATCGAAAGAACTCATCCGAAGAAATGTACCTGAAAGAGAAATAATGTCATTAATTTAAGATTAAATATAAATATACATATACTTACCTGCTGGACGGTGAACCAAAGAAAGTTTATCGTTGATCGTTGATATGTACGGGATACCTGGAATAAAAAGAATTTTATGTAATAAAACTCGATATATATATATATATCCACATGTATGCGATAGCGAGGAAAGCGAACGCGGAAGCGCAGCATATGAGCGGAGCGCCATGATTGAGGACCAAAGAGGGAGAAACGCGGGTTATATAAGCACGTGCGTAGCGAGAAGAAGCAGAGTAAAGTCTAGTCTACGAGTCTTAGTATTATTCTCTCCGCTCAGAGTAGAGTAGAGACGTAGTCTTAACCACCTACTTGCGTGGAGTATCGTGATAGGTGCTCGCGCGAAGCACATAGCGTAATGCTCAGCGGCTTTTCAAAAGTGGGAGACTTACTCCAATATGTTCACACTGTTATCATGTATACACACATTTAAATATACTTTTATATGGTGATATTTACAAATTTCATGTTATTAATATAAATCACCCATCCCTGTATGATAAGCTCTACAGACAAGATGGCGCATTGACCTTCTCCTTTGGAGGTAAAAAGGAGTGGCGACCGAACAGAGGACGGTAAACGGGACCGGATTACGTGCCGGAGAATGTGATTCGGCTACAACCCTACTACACTAACTAGATCCTTTTAGGAAGGATTTATCATTTACTCATAATAATCGCATTCTTCCCTTAAACACTGTCATGATATTACCTTACCAGTATCATCCTTGGTAACTTACCACTTCATTCAGTTACCATATTCCAAGTTTCCGACATATAACTTACCATCTTACACTCATAGGGGAGGCCAACCGGGGATTTTGGGATTTACTCGAGCGCGTCAGAATAACATAAAGGGGGAAAGCTTGCACCCTAATAAGTACCCCCCACCAAATATTAAACCTCTATATAGAGCCGGGGGTCCAGGGGAGCCCGTCAGATTAGTAAAAAAAAATCGATCGTTCAAAAAACTCGAGCGCGTCAGAATAACATAAAGGGGGAAAGCTTGCACCCTAATAAGTACCCCCCACCAAATATTAAACCTCTATATAGAGCCGGGGGTCCAGGGGAGCCCGTCAGATTAGTAAAAAAAAATCGATCGTTCAAAAAACTCGAGCGCGTCAGATTAAGGTATGGTGTGTTAATTACATGTAGAAAAGTGTACATTTCAATAATCTGACGATTTACACAAGCCGAAGTGGCCAAAATCATTAATAAAGTGCGGTGCGCGCAGCGGCTGAGAACTGTGTACTTCCCGCTCCGCGCGTCTCTTCCTTTCGAAATCGAATCGATCTTTGAATATGAAGATGATGAATTTACCACTGACGATGAAGACTAAGGGACTTCTAGGTTACTTATGTATCGGTTATTTTAACTTGTTCTTAATGTATATGGTTTTAACCACAAATATGAGAACGGTGTATATAATTTGTATATACATGCATCTTCCCAGAATTTCCTGCACGGAAAAAACGAAATTGTTGAATCTACCATCTAAATAGTAAGATATGCGCCAACGAACGTTTTTTAGTTGGTTTTACTATTAACATAGTAAGCTGCACTATCTACTTTGTTGAAGCTACTATTTGGATAGTAAAATCAACTACAAAAGTTCGTTGGAACATTATCTTATTATTTGAATAGTAGATTCAAGCATTTCATTTTTTCCGTGTGGCTCTGCATTTTTTGTTCAACCATTTTTTCAGCACATTTGTATCTTTCAAAATAAATGCAGAAAAATTTT
>NW_017295876.1:53405-56545 GCF_001594075.2 Trachymyrmex cornetzi | reverse complement strand
CTCTCGGCCTCCCCTACTATCAGTTACCATATCCCGAGTTACCGACATATCACTTACCATCTCACACTCAGTTACCATACCTCGAGTTACCGACATACCAATAACTATATCACTCAGTTACCATACCCTAAATTACCGACTTACAACTTATCATGACAACGCAAACGCCAGTTCCTACAAAAATCCGCTAGCACACATATAGTCCCCCTCCACATAACGAATGTCGTGGAGAGGGAACACGAACCAAGCTTCGCCCGCAGTCCCCGCAGATACGCGAGCGAAGTCAGTCAGAATAATCAAGCGAAGGCAGCAACAGCCAGATAGACGGGTGGAGTCCGAGCTTCTGTAAGAAGTCGAATCATACATCCGCTATTTTGATTCCGGTTCGTGAGTATTCTCATTGAGTCGACAAATTCCCAATTCCCGTTACACTAAACGCGAACGATTTATCCAAGTTCTAAGTCTGCGATTTCAATATCAAATTGTATTTCGTAATAATTTTTAAGAGCAAATAATAGATTTAAGAATAAACTGTTATAACCAATCAAATTATAATCTTTAGTCATTAAATCTTTGTTTAGTTATTAAATCTTTGTCTATTAAACAATAAACTGAATTGCTAGTATTAACCTAGAAGCAGTGTGATAAATTTCGAGTACACCCATCCACATCTAAAATCCCGCGAAATCGAGTGCGTGTATCCACACTATCACGAATCCAACTTTTATAATCATCTCGAGTTGAATTACACTCGCGACGATCTTGATTAACTACTGAATTTGTGATAGTCTCCTCCGCCCCCATACTTCGATTTATATAGTTCCCGTAAGTTGAATTACACTCACGGTAACGAAGACTGTATGTCGAAGGCGATGGTGACATACCCACGAATAGATTAAATCTGCGTTAATTTAAATTATAAATTTTAACAACGATAATCACAATCTCCGACAAGAAGGAAGGAAGGAAGGAAGGAAGGAAGTGAGCAGACCCGCCGTTACTGCCGTAAACAAATTCGCCATCACGGTAGGTAAGAATCTATAAATAATGCACGACAATAACTGATTTTTCATATATATAATCTTGCAATTTCTGGCGACCGACTGTCGCCAACCAAACAATAGAAAGCCAATCTCTCCGGATGACCACCTGCGGCGTGCATCCGGACTTTTCTACAATTGCATGTTCATGACTCACGAGTCGCCTTGCATGGTGCACACGTGTTGCACAGACCGAGTTGCGCGAAAACAAAGCCTTTCCGGAGTTTTCAGGAAACAATAGAGGCAATACATTACGTCTTTCTTTAAGTTATCGTTAACACATGTGTCCGCCGTCGGTTGAACGCGGCTACAATAGCGTCTCGATAGATTTACCTTATCAAAATTGACTAGATTCTGCTCTATGCTGTATCTTTGTTTTATCGGCATGATATATCGGATCATGTCTTCATCTGTGGTCAGTGTTACGCCGACAAGTCTCCTTTAGATCGTGGTTCCTACTATAGCGTCTCACGACATTTTATTGTATTAGGAACCAACGATCCGTCGAGTGAATTGGCAGAGAACTGCATCGGTTGTAATCGAAAGTTTATACGTAACAGGCCCGTAAATGCATGCACTATTTGCTATCCTACGTTGCATGATTTCGCGCAATACTTAGCTCATTCAGGAGATCGGCCCTACGACTCTAATTTTACGATGATTGCTATATCGGAGATGCGCCAACGTCAGGTAATACTTCATTAGAATTACATATAAATTTATCCGTCGCCTGATATATCCCACTCAAGCCGTGGTAACGCGCCCAATAGGCCTTTTAGGGAGACCGCTACCGCGACGTGACATACATTAACTTGTATCTTAACTAAGTTAAATTTTCAAGGTTGTTAACTTTAACTTAACTTACAAGAAAAAATTAACTTACCCAATCCTGATATTTACATTTAGTAAATATTGTAGTATATTTCGCGCGGATAAATATTTATTAAAATTTGTTATTATTTCTCGGTGTATTAATCAGACGATCTAAGAAAATATTCCTTATAATTTAATGTGTTTAAGTTAGGCAGCGAAATAGTTTTTATTTAATTATTATTTTGTTCATGTACTGTGACGTGACATTTTGTCCGTCACTGTGCGGACTTGTCGACGGCGGACTCGTGCTTCCTACCGGCTCGAAGGGCGAGGGCGTAGGCGAGGGCGCACGCGAGCGCGCGTGCAAGCGCACCTGCGAACGTGTGTTAAAACTCGCGTCATTTATTTTACTCGGCAAATTTTCTTCTTTTATATTAGCATTTCTTTTGCGTAATGATCAAGCGTATCAGGAAGCATAGACGCGCCACGGATCACGCTCGGCAGCTGCTGTGAAATTGCATTGTATCATCGTGTCGTCTCGCCCGCCACCCTTGGAAGGAAGACCGAAGAAGGACAGGAGTGAAAGGAAGACCGAAGAAGGACAGGATTGGAAGGAAGGCCTAAGAAGAAGCTAAGAGAGAGGGACGCACATCCGGGAGCCCGAATAAGCAGGTTGTATTATTTTATATCATTGCTTGTAACCGCTGTCGCATGCGAAGGGAACCATACTTTCACCATGCACCCCTTGCAGAGCACCGGAGGAGGCCAGAATTCCCGGCCACCCTTGAGGGGCCGGACGGACGTCCGTCGGGAACATAGGGCCCCGACGGGGAGCGAGAAGGAAATCCATCCCGATCTCCTTCGCCAGGCCAGGAAGTGCAGGGGCCGTGAGCAGAGACGCCACCCTTGACAGGGACATTCATTACGCGCTTATGCGAGCCAGGATTCAAGGCCGCGCGGGCCTGCACGGCACGCGCGGTTACCGTGACACGCGAAAGCCAATCAGCATGACTACCTCCCCCCGCAGGAGGGGGGGGGGGGGGAGCGCTAAGCAGCCTGCGAAAATCCGCCGGGAGCTCCCGGTCCTCACTCTTTCTGTGGACGAGCGAGCCGAGTCTTGTAAGGGGAGCGCGAGATCGCTGTCGCCGAGGCCGAGTACGAGGACGCAAAGGACCATCGAGAGATTAGCGAGAGGAGGCCCGGAGGACGAAGGAGACGACGAGGGTGAGACGAGCGTCGTCGCTTGTAAAGCTGCCGACCGGGATACGTCGCCGGGTGGATCGCACG
>NW_017295876.1:50152-53272 GCF_001594075.2 Trachymyrmex cornetzi | reverse complement strand
AGGGAATAATATTCATCGCCGAGTTGATGTAAATTAGAGTCGTTCGGAGAGAATCGAGAGCCGAATCGCGCTCGTTCCTCTCGCCACAGGAGAGTCACTTCCAATTTCCGAGTAGAGTAGAGTCGCGTAGAAACGCGTAGAGTAGTCACGTTGTCGAGTCTCGTCGTGTCGGGTAACGACGCTTATTGTAGTTGCGTTACCATTTAGTATCGCGTCTCGTAGGCACGCTCGCTATAATTGTGTCGCCGAGCATTGTGCTGTCGCGTCGAAACGCGGATTGTCGCGTTGCCGAATTAACTTCCCGTAGTAGTGACCGAGTAGAGTCCGTTTCCGGGATTCACGGGTAGAGTCGTCTCGCATAGAGGCGTTCGCTATAATCGCGTCGCACCATCGCCGTGGCGTCGCGTCGGCCGCGGGCCGGCGTTACACGTCCGGGAATCTGGTAGTACAGTGGGTACGGGTTCTTGCCGGTTGTCGAAGGGCGGGCGTTTGACACCGTCGGAAGATACCGCGGGGAAGATCGGGGCTCGTGCTGTAGCGTATGACCGGCGTCCGGCGCTAGAAGTAAGTTAGCGGCCCTCGGTGCGAGTACCGAGAGTATCGAGTAGAGCGGAGGAGCGAAGCAATTACAAGTACGGAAAGTACTTGTAATTGCGTCATCAATGTAATTAATTCTACTTTATTATATTTCCTCAAATATAATTGTTCTTATTATTACGCTCTCGCGTAGTTTATTCTTGTGGCTTATCTCTCTCGCCCTCCGACAAATTTCCCACACCTCTTGCGATCCACCCCTGCCGTCGCGAATTGGTTACGGGCAAAAGTACGGAGATTTCGGAAAGAGTGGCACGCTCTCTCGTGCCTGGCGCCCAACTTAGTAATAAGAATTACAATTCTGGCCGGAAAACCGCCTGGCTGTCGTAAAATTCAGTTGCCGAGAGAAAGGAGATACTTTTGCGTACGAGGAGTACGAAGAACACGCGACGAAGTGCCGTTGCTCGCGAGTACGGTTACAGTACATAACTATTAATCGATGTATTAACAAATGCAGTACATATAAATGAACGAATAAAAGAAGAATATTACGAGAAGCCTTTTTCGTATACTCGAGAAAAGTAAAATATATATTATTTTTTAGTCTTTGAAACATATAAATATTTAATAATACTTAATATAAAAACAGAGATATTATTGATAGAAACTTTTGAAATTTACATAGATTTTTCTCTCCATAATTCTAACATTTAAATAATTATTCTGTTAAAATGAACATAATAAACGAGTCAATTTTTAATTTATTTTTCTTGTAATACTTTTGAATTTTACTTGCTTTTATATATTGTAGGATTTCAATTTAGTACACAACCAGGGAGAAAAGCCTTACGGCGCTCTTGAGCGAAGTGTAAAGAGAGGCGTAAATTAAAGCTTCTCGAACTTTTAGGTTCGAAACCAGTATCGTCACAACAGCAGCAGGAGCAACCGCTTCTGCAGCAGCATCATCTGCCGCAGCAGCACCAGAAGCCGCAGCAACAGCCGCACATGGTAAAAAACATTGTTTTTGTGTTAAATTTGATCTTTGTTAAAATGTTTGTGTTAAATTTGTAACTTACTTAAACATTAATTTAAGATGTGATTTGCATTCGAATGTTTGATATTAAATTGATATTCAATATTTTTAAAGGGAAACACTATTTTTTGGGCCGAGTCTAGTTTAACTCCTGTAGTATTTTTTATTTTGTATTTGAAATGTAGAATCATGTAGAAAAGAAATTATATGGCCAAGGAATCATTCAAAGTTATGGTGTATCACTGTTTTTCAGTATCGGAAAATATGTAAATCCTCATATAAGCCATAAATTGAGTGAACATCACTAATTTTGTTCTTTCACTGAATTTTCTTTTTTCGTCCTTATCGTCATCTCTCTCTCTCTCTCTCTCTCTCTCTCTTAAAGATAAAAATTTTATTTATTACTTATTCTCCATAAGTATTATATCAAATAATGGAAAAGTACAACAAGATGTTTGATTAAAGTCATCATTTTCATCTTCATTTTTGTCTTGATTTTTATCGGAATCATTAGTCCAAAAGATTGGCATTATAGATTTGTTTACGTCGCATTTTCTAAGCTCCTACTAGCTTCTATTCCCTCCCAATCGCGTTAGAGGAAGTAGGAGTTTTAGATAGTTTGATTGATAATTTTGATAAAAATCGAGACAAAATGAAGATAAAAATGATGACTTTAATCAAACATCTTGTTTTACTTTTCCATTATTTGATATAATACTTATATGGAGAATACTTTATATTTAAATAAAAATGAATTTTTTCTCTTAAGATCACGATAAGAAGACGAAAAAAGATCAAAATTTGTGTTCACTTAAATTATTGCTTGTATGAGGATTTATAGATTTTACGATTTTCACTGAAAGATAACAATTCATCAGAACTTCGAATGATTCCCTCAGCACATAATTTCTTTTCTATGTGATTCTACATTCCAAATACTTAATAAAAAATTACTACATGAGCCAAATTGGAGGCGGCCCAAAGAATAATGTTACTCTTTAGTGTCAAAACAATACAATTTGGACAACTGAACAAATAACATAAATGTAACTTGAAAATGTTAATTCTAAAATAAATGAATTAAATGTATGTATTGACATAAATGTAAATTTTACTGAAAAAAAAAAATGTTTCCACGACTTGTTTCCAAATTGTATTAAAGTGTATTGTAAACAATTTTTAAGGATTTTCGAAGGTTATCGAAGTTTCCAGAAGATTCTAGAAATTTCGAGAGTCTTCGTAGCGCCTGCCGACATCTGTTATCGATCGACAGATATTAGATCCGCTACTCCGAAATACTTTGACGTGATAGGCTGATATTAGCGGCGCGCGCATGCACAGCGTAAGCAACATAAGCCGGAGCAAGCCGGAGCACGTTACGGTTGTTCGTGAGATTTTGAAGCGAACAAGTCAACGAGAGATAATTCGTCAGCGTAAGACAAAACGATCGACAAAGATTTTGCGAATCGTACGTCAGCGTTTCCGTGCTCGTTAAGTTGCTACCATCGGTTTTTGTCAGGGAATGGAAGTAACTCGTTACTTGTAACGAAGTT
>NW_017295876.1:48024-49649 GCF_001594075.2 Trachymyrmex cornetzi | reverse complement strand
AATCGGTAACTAGTAACGGTAACTTGTTACTTTTTCTATTCGGTAACGAGTAACTGTAACTTGTTACTTTTAAAAAGTAACTTTCCATTCCCTGGTTTTTGTACTGATCGTAAGTGATCAAACTGTGTTATAAGTAAAATAAAGAGGTTCTTTATTTGTTCTCTAAAACATATCAAAGTGAGTGTTCACTAAAGTAACTGACATTAATCCGAACTTTATTGTAGAGATTTTACCCCGCCTTGCCTTCCTGACAGAAATATCTCTTTCCCCGCTGTATATATCTTACAGTATTATATCTTTTGTGTTAATCTTTTACATAAATTTATATATCTTTCTAACATATTCGTCTCATGTTAAATTAATACGAAAATTTGAATGGACTTTTGGAATATATCAAATGTGTTGAATTTAACTTTTTGTAGTATGATGAGTCATTCGACGATCCATCTTTTTCCGTTCAGTTTTTAATTATTTTGATGAATTTCTTGATATTAAAATTGGTTTTTTGTAGAGTTTTTTAGAACATGAATAAATATTAAAAAAGAAATAAACAATCATAAATTTTTATTTTCAAAATTGTTAACTATACAGCAGCAGCAGCAACAACAGCAGCAACAGCAGGTGCTTCTGCCGCCGCCAGCACCATAACAGCAGCAGCAGCCACAGCAACAGCAGGTAGTACCTCTGCTACCACAGCAGCAGCAATCGCAACAAGTACATAGTAAAAAAATATATGTGTATTTTACTCAAGTTCTTTGTATTTATAACATATTCAAGGCGAATAATTTCATAATTTAAAATACATATGAATAGACGTTTCAGCTAGATTAGGCCTGACTGACGTTTCGACTAGATTAGGCCTATACTGAGGATGGCCTAATCTAGGCCGAAACGTCTATTCATTTGTATTTTATATTATGAAATTATTCACCACTAAAATCGTGCGTATTGTGGTTCAATTTCCTCTCATTATTATTATTTTTTAACACAAACTATAGAAATCAAAGCCTTTACACGGTCTAGCTGGATCTTAATGCTTGTATGATTCTTATGTGAATTTATATACTACGTATGTAGTCCCACAGAAACGCGCGCCGAAAAATTTCCGGTCTTGAAACGCTAACTCTACTAAACTACCGCAGTAATATCACGAGTTAAAATTGACTAGCAATTTTTAACTATTTTTTGATGCTTATTCGCATCTTCTAAACGATCTTAATAATGATGAATAATATATTAAAAACTGTAAATAATTAATTCTTATTGCGAAAAATATTACCTCGGCCGGGAGTCGAACCCGGATCTCTTGCAATCCGTGCGAGCGTCCTGAGCCTTTAGACTACCGAGGCCTTAGTAATATTCTTCGCAATAATTGGCATATGAAGGAACAACGTCTCTTTAGGCGACGTAAATAAATAATATAATATATTATAGGACCGTACATGTGATAACACAAACTATAGAAATCAAAGCCTTTACACGGTCTAGCTGGATCTTAATGCTTGTATGATTCTTATGTGAATTTATATACTACGTATGTAGTCCCACAGAAACGCGCGCCGAAAAATTTCCGGTCTTGAAACGCTAACTCTACTAAACTACCGCAGTAATATCACGAGTTAAAA
>NW_017295876.1:45416-47662 GCF_001594075.2 Trachymyrmex cornetzi | reverse complement strand
GGCCGTGGTCGTGGTCGTGGCCGTGGTCGTGGTCGTGGCCGTGGTCGTGGCCGTGGTCGTGGTCGCGGTCGTGGTCGCGGTCGTTACCAAGGGAAGCAGGTTATCATTTACCAGAAAAATTCTGCGTTATATTAGGTCATCTAAAAAGTATCCGCGGTTTTTTGTCACTAGATGGTGTTGATGGTCATATATCGGGCAACACTAATTAATCCGATTGTATTAAACGAGGGCGCGTTCGAAAGATGACATTTTCGGCAACATTTTTTGTAAACAAAGTTTGGTGATTCATCAATCGTGTCAAAAGTTATATTGGTTTAAAAATGAGTGAAATATCTGAAGAAATACGCTCTGTGATGCTTTTTTACTACAAAAAAGGCAAAAACGCATCACAAACATGCAGAAAAATTTGTGAAGTTTACGGCGTGGATGCTGTAAGTGAACGCAGGACGCAGGAGTGATTTGTTCGATTTCGTTCTGGAAATTTTGATGTCAAAGATCGATCTCGCTCTGGTCGGCCAGTTACTGAAAAAGTCGATGAAATTTTGCAACTGGTCGAGCAAGACCGGCATATGAGCTGTCAGGAGATAGCACTGACAATCAACCATGCGACAGTTTGGAATCATTTGAAAAAGGCTGGCTACGCAAAGAAACTCGATGTTTGGGTGCCACATGAATTAACGCAAAGAAATTTGATTGATCGAATTTCCATCAGCGAAACACTACTAAAACGCAACGAAATCGACCCATTTTTGAAGCAAATCATCAGGGGCGATGAAAAATGGGTGAAATACAAGAATATCGTTCGTAAAAGATCATGGAGTAAGCGCGGCTAACAACCACAAACGACTTCAAAGCCTGGATTGACGGCAAATAAGGTGATGCTGTGTGTATGGTGGGATTGGAAGGGAGTCGTCCATCATGAGGTGTTACCACATGGCGTAACGATTAATTCAGAGCTCTACTGTTCACAACTGGATAGATTACAGGAAAAACGACCAGAATTAATTAACAGAAAAGGTGTTGTCTTCCATCATGACAACGCCAGACCATACACATCTTTAATGACGCTCCAAAAATTGAGGGATCTTGGTTGGGAAGTTTTGATGCATCCACCGTATAGCCCGGACCTTGCACCGTCTGACTACCATTTGTTTAGATCTCTGCAGAATTCTCTCAATGGAAAAACATTGGCCGACAAAAATGCTGCCGAAAATCACTTGAAAAAGTTTTTCGCCAATAAATCACAGAAGTTCTACAGGGATGGAATTATGAAATTACCCGAAAAATGGAATAGATAATAATGGCCAATATATACTTGATTAAAATTGATTTTCAATAAAGAAAAATTTCATTCAAAAATTGAACAAAAAACCGCGGATACTTTTTAGATGACCCATTATCTATAAAATTAACATTTATACATTAAAAAAATTATATCTATTAAATGTAACATTTTATAGATTAAAAAAAATTTCCTAAATCCAAATAATTTATTTCTTGAATAGTTCCAAGCAATGTTACCAGAATAAAAGCATTTATGATCCTTTTTCTATTTGATATTGCTACATGTTTAATGGGGGGGGGGGAACATTTATGTTTTCTGCCTCTTGAAATGTTTTGTAGTACATGTATAATTACAAATGAATTCTATTCTACCCGGAAATCTGACAAATTAAATTAAAGGACAAAGTATAAATAAGAAGACTATAAAAAGAATCAATTATACGTTGTATAATTTTATATTTAAAAAGATCAAAATTTGTATTAAGATTTTTGCCTTAACACAAGCTGAAGAATCTACGTTCAAATAATGAAACGGTCTATCGGATAAATTTATATGCAGCAAAGAAATGTTTATTTGGAACCAGTGTTATCACATTTAAACCGCGCAATGCCACGCACACAAAAACCGAGCGACGTACGTATGTTCACGAATGCACACGTATGTTGCTCGACTTTTGTGTGCGTGGCGTTGCGCGGTTCCAAGTAAACATTTCTTTGCTGCATATAAATTTATCCGATAGATCGTTTCAATGTTTGAACGTAGATTCTTCAAATTGTGTTAAGACATTATTGTGTTAAAAATCCTAATACAAATTTTTATTTTTTTAAATATACAATTATACAATGTTTAACTGATTCTTTTTATAGTCTTCTTGTTTACATTGTCCTATAATATGTCAGAATTCCGAATATAATAAAATTCATTTATAATTGTAAATATACTACAAAACATTTCGAGAGTC
>NW_017295876.1:41971-45339 GCF_001594075.2 Trachymyrmex cornetzi | reverse complement strand
ATATAAATACGAATATAAAAACTTAATAACAAAAATAAAAAATATACAAATATATAAGATATATATATATATATATATATACAGAATTATATACACTATAAGTAAATACCGCAGTTCACGCTCCTAACAGTCATTGCGCGAACGCTTAAGTATATATACAGAATTATATACACTATAAGCAAGTAAATACGGCAATTCACGCTCCTAACAGTCATTGAGCGAACGCTTAAGTATATATACAGAATGCAGTTCACGATATGAATTTCACTTGTGAATATTGCGCGAACGCTAATTTAGCAAAAAGTTTCTAAATGATAAATGTACAGAAAAAAATCCCGGGAAAAATGTGTCGTATATAAGTATATATAATTATATAAAATTATATAAAAATATATACAAAATTGACATATTATATATGTATCTAATGATATGTAAAATATGTCCATACATATATAACATTTTTCCCGAGATTATATAAAACAAATGCAGTTCACAAACTCACAAGATCATTCCGCGGACGCATACATTTTAGTTGCATTATAAGTGTGCATTGACTACGTTTACACCGTGCATTTAGGCCATGGTCTATATAATAGATGTTCTTCTTTATCCTGTAGGTTAAACGAAGATATCTATCGTATAGATCGCGAACTAAGCGCACGGTGTAAACGTAGCCATTATATATTACTTGCTGTACATAATCGTTCACGCTCTCTTATGATCATTGCGCGAACGTATTTAGAATCATTTATATAGATATAACATACGTATAAATATAACATATAGAGATATAACATATACTTATATAAACAGATATTTTTTTAATTGTATATATCACGTCTAAATAATGGAAAGTTCTAAATTATTTTATATATTAAAATACTTTTGTATAAAAATTATTTTGTAATGTATAAAATTATATGTGGACTAGCAATAAAGTTGTCACTCAACACTTGTTCTGCTTTTTTGCAATCGTCATAATGTATTCATTTATTGTGACGATAACTAATGGCAGTATAATGACAAATATCTTGAAGGATTGAACGTCTCGTTTGTTTTGTAGGTGCCTTGAAATTGACTGTACCAGCAAGGCTATATTCCTTCATAAAAGAAAATTTAATTTTCTTTGGTATATCTTTTAATTCAACCGCGTACTTTTCTTCATCACTAGATTTTGAATACATCTCCAATAAGATAAACTGTCCTGAAAATTAAAAAAAAGAAATTTTTCACATTAGTACAACGTAAAAGCCGAAAATTTGAGTTTTACCATTATACTATGTTTACTTATTAATTACGCAGGAAACGTTTGTTACAAATTGATTATCTACGATTAAAAGTGAGTTCCCCTAATAAATACTGATGATAGACAAAAGTGTCCAGTTACATGATCCAGAGGAATGAATGCCTATTATTACAATCAATCCGATAGTCCAAACGTTCGTCATTAATATGTTACGTCCTGACGAGTCCACGATTCTTTTCTTTCGTGGAGAGAACTTATTTCTCAATTGCGAATCACTCGCAGTTCCATGCATGCAATCCCTAAAGTATCAGAGAGTCTATTAGAGAGTCAATAGCGTGACCGATCGAAGATCGATTCTTAACGAAGGAATAATTAATATCACCAAATAACTGTAGATATTAAATGTGTTAATTATCACACGTGTACGCCTAGTGGCAGTATGACTCATAGAAATATGTGTAATCATTTCTATTTTTAGAAAAGGCTTTCCCAATAATTCAAAGAAAAATCATTAGTCACCCCTATATTTCGAAACAATAACACTCAAAACAGGGTGAATCATCATCGAATCAAAGTCCAAAGTCCGAAAAAACAGCGTACCTTAGGTATGATATATAAGAGTCCTTCGCGAGGACAGTAAGCTCAGTCGAATATTAACTTAATCGCTCGCGAGACGAAGTGCTGCCCGAATTACTATCATTGGTGCGGAGTTCTCGCGATCAAATGCGTACCACCAGCTGGCGGTCCAATTTCACCATCCCGTCTAAGGGAAGCGCTGAGAAGCCAACTCCGACCGCTGATTCTGCGAGGACTCCTCCCACAAGGACTCATTAGACTTTCTCTCTCTCTCCGCCAAAACCGTGAGTAACTACTTCTTCCGTGAGGATCTAAAATTCGCAAACACCCCCTCTTTTTTTTTGCAATCGCTTAAGACTCACCTCTCTATAATTATTTATAATTCTCTGTCGTGCTCTTCCCTTTTCTTCTTTCACACTTATTCCTTTTTTTTCTCTCCCGCTTTCTCTTTCTACAATTACTCGAAGCGAAATAACGCCCTCGAGTAAATACCACCTCTCTCTGACCTTCTTCCTTCCACGATAACTCGAAGCGAGACACCGCTTTGAGTATCTCCCATCTCTTTCTTTCTCTACGAACTCGCGAAGCGTCAACCCGCTTTGAATAGTTCGATCTTTCCTTCTTTCCGCGATATCTTGAAGCGAAATTACGCTGTTTTTTTTTCTCTCTCTCTCTCTCTCTCTCTCTCTCTCTCTCTCTCTCTCTCTCTCTCTCTCCCCCCCTCCCACTTTCCTATTCAGTTCCTTGAGTTAAAACTTCACTATCCGAATCCATATCTCTCTCAACATCACGACAGCCTGACTAAAGAAAATTTCATGCGTAGATGGTCCAGCGTAATCATCATCGTGCGGGGCGTCGGAAGAGAGCGAAGATCGAGGCGCTCTTTAAGGGAACTCCATCTCCTAACCGGAGCCTAAATACTGTAACGGACCCCTGCACCCAACCGGCTAGCTCTTGTAAAAAACCCAAAAACGAATTCACCCCCAGTACTTCCGAAATTCCTCTCATAGACTTGACGGAATCTTCTCCCATCACCGTTCCCAGCTTCCCATCACCTTCCCACTACGAATTCACCCCCATTTCCTATTCCCCCGTTCCCCCAGAAGACGACACGGACTACGACGAAATCCTGAAATCATTGGAATACTATATCGCAATTAACAGGCCCTCTCCTCCCTCCCCATAATCACAACCATACACACACACACATACAACCGTATAGTAAAACATAGACATATTCACGTAATCTCCGTTGTCAATTAACTATGCTAATAGATAAAAAGGATAATACAATGCAATTTATAATTCAGGAAATGTATAAAATATTGTAATCCATAAATTGTTAAGTTATATTAAATATTAGTTGCAGGGTTGGGTAGTGCTAAATTAAAAAGTTAAAAGTTCAGTTAAAAAGTTAAAAAGTTAATTAATTTTAACTTAACTTACTTAAGTTACATTTTAGACTCCTAACTTTTTAACTTTATTTAGTTACATTTTATCGGTAACTAATAACTTTTTATTAATTTTTTTAAAGTTAAGTGTTAGA
>NW_017295876.1:41548-41940 GCF_001594075.2 Trachymyrmex cornetzi | reverse complement strand
CCAGCTTGTAGCTGCTTGCAGCAGTTGCAGCACGCGATCAGCGCCTTCATCGGCGGTCGATGGCGTGCAAGTCGGTCGATATTCGCATCATATGGTCACTGATACGCGTTATGGTACGTTTCCACTGAGCGCAACGCGTGACGGGCTCAGTGGAATCGTACCATAACACTACGCTGTTCCGTGTTGATGAATGGCGCTGTTGATGTCCTGCAAGCGGACACGAGTTTGCATTACTGGTTCTAACTTGCAGGACTTGCAATAGCTTGTAGTGTCTATAGTTTGCTGCTGCATTTATTCGGTTCTAATAATAAGAGTTCGAGATTTTGTGCAAAAACTCAATGAGTGTTGATATTGATAATACTAGAAACGAAACGTATATTATTATAAAAAAA
>NW_017295876.1:34401-41464 GCF_001594075.2 Trachymyrmex cornetzi | reverse complement strand
CTGAAATCATAAAATAGAAAGAAATTTAACTTTTAATTTTTCAATTACTTTTTTTTATTAACTTAACTTTTAATTCAATTAATTTTATTATACATTAACTTGTATCTTAACTAAGTTAAATTTTTAAGGTTATTAACTTTAACTTAACTTAGTTACAAAAAAAAAGTAACTTACCCAACCCTGATTAGTTGTAATTTAAATTGAATCACCCTTCATTCTCTAACCCTTCCGACTCATTCCTTCACCTCGAAGATCGTACGGGTCCTATCCCTGGCTATAAGGATTAAGTTCCTTGACCAAAAATAAGGACCAACGGTGGCACTGTCTTGGGCGGCGTAACAGCGCTTCGTATTTGCGTCCCGCACCAAAGACTCGCACAAGTGCTTCCGAGTTGTGGCACACGTCCACGGAGCGATAAGCCACAAATGCGGTACAAGTTGCGCCCTACCTGGCCCCCTCCTAATTCCTTCTTTCCATTAAGACAAAAAATACTTTTGGGGCCTGGACGTAACACATACGTTATTATTGAATGTGATTAAACTATTATTTTTATTTTAAATAATATTTACAGAAAATAATTTACAGAAAACATTTTGAAAATTAAATCTACATTATGCACATGTATTATTTTTTTAAATATTTTCGTTAAGCAATAACAAATATAATAAAAAATCGTAAATATATCATTAAATGATTTGAATATTCATATATTATGTATTATTTTAATAAAATAGTGATAAATGTAGATACGAACCTATGTCAGAAATTGTGGTACTCTTCAATCCATCACAATTTGACTGGACACAAGAACGAAAGCCTTGTATTGTAATGTCCTTTTCGAGTTGAGTAATATTATTTTCCAATTAGTGTTTCCAATTCAACTTGCACTAGTGGCAGTGTTTTGAATTTCTCGGGACAACCTTTATCACATTTAGATACTTCCTTGAACGATGGGTATTTGTTAAACAAATTCCTGCGTAGAAAGCCAACTGAAACTTCACAATTAATAAGAATACAATTATTTGGTAATATTTTATATATATATATATACTTAAAAATATTTCTTTTAAAATCATCGCACGAAGTCTATACGATGATTGTTTTACACCATGAGATACCATTTCATTAACCAATTCGAAAAATTTGCAATGTGTTTCATTACTTACAAGATCTTTAATAGTATTTGTGTCAAAATAAGCAGCAACAAATAATTATAAAATACTATCAAATGCACAAGTATTTGTTAATGAATAATTATTTTTTCCAATTTTAATTGGTTTTACAGCTATGTTACTTCCATTTTTTATTACTGGTATCTTATGTATATTACTATTTAATAAAAATTCATTTGTTATACTATCCTTTTGTAGATATCTTCCTTTAGACTGCGTGTTTGCTGTAACTAAACCCCGCCAATCTTCAACTTCCTTCATTGCGACAATATCTTGAAGATTGTTCAAATTGTGGCAGTCTAAACAAATTCGCTTCTGCCCGTATCCTTCTTCTCCAATGGGCATCGAACATTCATCCAAGGCATGAACGAGTTTTTTGCATACATAACATGTATGTCCACTAGTCGGTTTGTGGCCGTTTGCACAAGCTGGACATACTTTTTCGTTTCTGACATTATTTTCTCTTGTAATCTCATTATCTTCATTTAAACTTTCTCTGATAATCTCATTATCTCTCTCTTCTCTCTCTCTCTCTCTCTCTCTCTCTCTCTCTCTCTCTCTCTCTCTCTCTCTCTCTCTCGATTTAAATCAATATTTTCTTCTGTTCTTGTATCTCTTGAATCAAGTTCTCTCTCTCTCTCTCTCTCTCTCTCTCTCTCTCGATTTAAATCAATATTTTCTTCTGTTCTTATATCTCTTGAATCAAGGTCTTGAGTTCTTGAGTTTGCAATCTTTAAGCGTCCGCTCATGAAATTTATGTGCTTTATCACAAATTCGTCCGCACGCATAGGTATTTTCTCTGTATTCAACATAATATTTTTTATTATATTAAACTCGATTTCTATTGAAGCACTGCTGGCAGGAATCCTAACATATCCAAAATTATCTCTGCATATGCAAGACCATAAAGGCAGTAATTTCATATCTCTCATGAGATAATCGGCTAATTTTGGTATGTAATGAGCATTTTCTCTGTCTCCTTCATTATCAGCCAGTAACATTTTAACTTCATTATTTATGTTTGTTGCCCATCGACTCCACTTATTAACATTATTTCCTTCTTCGTCTTCTTTATCATTACATTGTCTTTTATTATCAGTATTTAAATCTTCACAATGTTCTGTAATGAGATTTTTCATTTTTATTTTATATTCTTCACACAATATTTTCTTACCTTCTCCTGTATTACCCTCTGTCTCACTTTGAGAAATCAAAATTCCTTTTAAAATATCGCCTGCACTCTCAATGTTTTGACATAAAATTAATTGTCCTAATATGTGTAAATAAAATTGTTTGATACGTGGACGTGTATCTTTCAAAAAGTTTACATATTTTTTTATAAAATGTGCTACATCAATACGGGTGGCACCCAGTTGGACACGGCTCAATTGGACACGAGCCACTCACAGCGCTTGAGACTACAAAGCTCCTAAGCACCGGTCGCTGTGATTGGTGGTGTCCAATCGAGCCGTGGTCAATCGGGATCACCCCCATCAATACGTATGTAGCAATCAGGTAAATTTTCTCCTTTACAGGCGTCTGCGTATTGTTCAAGTGTTAAACAATTAGTAAAAGTTCTTACTGCTGCTGTCAATAACGCACGTGAAAAGTCACATACAACTTCACGTGGTCGTGGTACGCCGGATCGTATCCATTCCATCAGCCAATATTGAATGGTATTTGTAGTGTGTCTTTCAGACAACATTTGCGTTACAGGGAAAAGACCACTTTTCTGTTAATTAGCTGCACAACTATATAAAAATATAGGTCCTGTTTTTGATTTATCAGGTCTTTTAATTTTTTTAATAATGCTTCCTGTTGCGTCAATGTAAACGCAAGAAGTCTCATCTGATGTATATGTTCTGTATACATCCAACTGAAAATTCGACCAATAATGGATATAGAATGGATTTAAGCTGACATTGTGGATGATATTTTTCATTGAACCTAATTGCATAATTCCTAAAGCTTTAATCGGATCAATGTATTTATATTTTGACCGTATATTTGAAAAACTCAATTAATACTATAATGTAACTGCCTATTACGGTCCGAGCTGGATCTTTGTTGCTTTAAATAATTCAATCTTGAATTACTAATATATCCTATATATGTACTTGCATATATACCATATTGTAGTCTTGATGAAGAGATCCGGGTTCAAGTCCCGGCCGAGGTAATATTTTTCGCAATAAATTTATTAACAGTTTTTATAGATTAACATCTTTATAATATATGATGCTTGATGGTAGCATCAAATTATTAAAAATTGCTTGTCAATTTAATTCGCGATTACTAGAGTAGTTTTAATTGCGTTTATTTAGTCCGGAAAAACAATTCGGCGCGCAGTTTGAAAAAGACTACAATATGGTATATATGCAAGTACATATATAGGATATATTAGTAATTCAAGATTGAATTATTTAAAGCAACAAAGATCCAGCTCGGACCGTAATAGGCAGTTACTTTATAGTATTAATTGAGTTTAATCGGATCTTTATAAAAGTAACTTTGTTGTTTAATTTGATGTTTAGCCAAACTTAAGACATTTGCATTAAATAAATGTGGGGGTTCGACATCACAGTTTTGCATTAGTTTTTCTGCTACTTCGACTCTGTATTGCATTGTACTTTTTCCTTCTAATTCCTTCACAACTGCTTGTCTAATTGGCTTTCTTAAATAACGTTTCCCACAGCGTCCTTCTCCTTCAAGAAACTTACATCTTATTTCTGTAATTTGCTCATTTGTATTATTAATAATACATTTTATTAATGAGCCACATTTGCATCTACCGTATGCATATCCTGTTTCTCCATTATTAATTAATTTATGCCATTTAAAATTAAATCCGCACGGCAGTTTTACGCTCTCCCAAATTTTTTCTGTAAACACCTGCTGCCACGTACCGGATTGCAATACTGTGTACTGTCGCGTCGAAGGAGGTCGACCTTTTTCGTTACGTCTATATGTTTTATGGATTATTATGGCATTAAATTCGGCCTTTGGCATGGTTATAGTAAATATTAACACACCATCCGCATTATTCATGGGCACATTAGAATTATTTAATCTGAATTCACTTACTGTTGACTCATTCCTGGAAACAACGCTCGGTACTTCTGAGATACGATGTTCCATATTATCAATAATCGCTGGCTGACAAGAAGAGACAGGTGGACAACCACTTAATTTCTCTCTTAATTTATACATATTGCACGTAACAAATGTATATAAGGATAATGGCGTCACTCGATTTCCCAATTCTCTTGCTATTGTTATCCAAATAGCATCAGATTTTGAGATAACCTTCTGATCCTTTATCAGATAATCTTTGTGATTTATCATTTATAAATTATCAACGTGTCGATTGAAATGTCCTTTTCTATTTCTGCTGGTCTTCCACGTACAGGAGGCATGATGCAATTTTTGTTCAAATTTTTGTTGAATTAATGATAGAATCATACACTTGTAGAATACTATGGAAGACAATGCCATATACAATTAAGAAACTAAAAAAGAATGAAAATTAAAAAGAAATTAAAAGGGAAACAAAAGTCGAAAAACAGAAAAACAAACTAAGAAACGAAAGGAAATAGAAACAAAAGGAACAGAAACGAAAGAAAAAGAATAAAATAAGCGAAGCACTCCCGAAACACTCCCGAAAAACTACGAATCACTCGCCGCAAAATACTCGCGTCTAACAAATAAAAGTGTCGCACGACTGACAACAATTCTCACTGAACACTGAAAGAAAGATGATGGCGACACGTACTCAAATCGGAACACGAATCTCTTAGGAAAGATGACGCCGACACACTCATAAAAACTGATAAGGTGACGCTCAGTAATTGTGTCTAGTAGTAGGCGTCTGTAGATGGCGCTGTAATATGTTACATAGGTCCCTAGAATAGAGGACTCTACTGATACTAGGGTCCTACTGATAGTACTGATACGCAGCGCGCTGATTGGCTGCGCGCTAGTGCTCGATATCCCGGCTGTTTTCGGCACTTTGCAGTTAGCAAATAAATCGTATTTCGGCACGAATCGATAGTATACAGTCCTAGGATTAATTTGCAACCAAAATGATGCGAGCAAATAATTCTTACTATAATTCCACGAGCCATTTAAGATGGTACTGATACGCAGCGCGTTGTTTGACCGCGCGCTCGTGCTCGACATATGGACTTTTCAGGATTTTACAGTTAGCAAATAAATCGTACACGGAGAGAATTTTCTCTTAGAATTTACCCTGAAAATATGACAGTCGTGGGACAACATTGTATTTCGAAGAATTTTAATATAAATCTCTCTCATTCATTAATAAAACTATAATAAAGTATAAAATAAGTTTGATCAATTTTACTGAAGTGCATGGTAAAAATCTTCAAAATATTGTATTGTACCACAATCACCACATTTTCAGGATAAATTTTAAAAGAAAATTCTCTCCGTGTATTTTGTCACGAATCGATAGTATACAGTCCCAGGATTAATTTGCCACCAAAATCATGCGAGCAAATAATTCTTACGACATTCCACGAGCCATTTAAGATGGTACTGATACGCAGCGCGCTGCTTGACCGCGCACTCGTGCTCGACATATGGACTTTTCAAGACTTTACAATTAGCAAATAAATCGTGTTTTGGCACGAATCGATAGTATACAATCCCAGGATTAATTTGCCACCAAAATCATGCGAGCAAATAATTCCTGGGCGATAGAAACACATCTGGAAGTACGTCGCGGGGCGTTCTCGCTTAACTCGACATTTTCAACACTTTAGAATTAGCAAATAAATCGAAATTTGACAGTTTTCGATAGTGCATTGTGTCAGGATTGCAATGGCACCGATAACATTCGAGCAAATAATTCTTACGTCATTCCACGAGCGTTTTAAGATCCTACTGATACGCAGCGCGCTGATTGGCTGCGCGCTCGTGCTCGACATCCCGACTGTTTTCGGCACTTTGCAATTAGCAAATAAATCATATTTTGGCACGAATCGATAGTACACAGTCCCAGGATTAATTTGCCACCAAAATCATGCGAGCAAATAATTCCTGAGCGATAGAAACACATCTGGAAGTACGTCGCGGGGCGTTCTCCCTTAACTCGACATTTTCAACTCTTTAGAATTAGCAAATAAATCGAAATTTGACAGTTTTCGATAGTGCATTGTGTCAGGATTGCAATGGCACCGATAACATTCGAGCAAATAATTCTTACGTCATTCCACGAGCGTTTTAAGATCCTACCGATACGCAGCGAGCTGATTGGCTGCGCGCTCGTGCTCGACATCCCGACTGTTTTCGGCACTTTGCAGTTAGCAAATAAATCGTATTTCGGCACGATTCGATAGTATACAGTCCTAGGATTAATTTGCAACCAAAATGATGTGAGCAAATTATTCTTACGATAATTCCACGAGCCATTTAAGATGGTACTGATACGCAGCGCGCTGTTTGACCGCGCGCTCGTGCTCGACATCCTGGCTGTTTTCGGCACTTTACAATTAGCAAATAAATCGGATTTGGTCATATTTTCGTAGTACGTGACCTAACGATTACTCAGATATCAAATACATTCGAGCAAATAATTCTGTGGAGGTAAAAAAGGGACTTGAAGTAGCGCGGCGCGGGCCGTGTAGGTTCTCGCTGCGCGACCGCTAGTATTGATTTAAAATTCGGAAATTCAATATTAAAAATATTGAATTTCCGAAAATTTATTTACGCTATTGTAACGTCCGGTGCGCCTACAATATAACGCCCTGTCCGTGTACCAAGCGAGCGCAAGCACGGAATATAGCGAACGATATAATACGTGCCAACTACAAGCGCGTGTAGCTATAGGCCAAGCCACCGAAACCGTCGCGTTCGAACGCCGCGCATAC
>NW_017295876.1:21753-34123 GCF_001594075.2 Trachymyrmex cornetzi | reverse complement strand
GCGATTTCGCAATGGCACGTGAGCGAAAACATCCCCTTGCCGCGAGGGGCCACGAAGTAAACAGTATATAAAGCAGAGCATCTAAAGACAAGACACCTTATTCTTCCTAAAAGCTCCAACGGTAAGCACTCCTAGCGCTTTAAATAGCGCTCTGGATCTTTCCGCACATCCCGCACAAAAACCTGCCCCGATCGTGCGCCAACCACGGCGTCTGACGGGCTACTTCCTCTCCCTGTTTCGACAGCGCTGACCATAGCCGAAGCTAAATTCCTGCGGAACTCTAAACGAGCGCCTTTCTCGGCGTCGAGGCCTCTGCACTCCTACCCGCCTTTTTCCAACCATCATTTTCATAACGTTTCTTTTGGGCATAGATACCTCTGAAGAAACGGCCGCGCGGCAAACGAGGGGGCTGGCGGGTCCATTTGAAGAGACTCCAGCGGGAGCTCCTTAACGGAGGGGAATTTAACCCTTCCCACCATTGGAAGGAGGACCTGGGGGGAACCGAAAGAGCCACCGCCGTCACTCCGACTCCTCCATCCGGGATCGCGGACGCCGAAACTCGATCACTCGAAATCGAATCTCGCAAGCTTACAGGCGTCACGCCACCACCGCCGCGACCGAGGCCCTCTTCGTCTCCGCCTTACGTGGCGCCCACCTGCAAGGCCACTAGGCCTGTAATTATAACATCTAAACCACTCAACATTAAAATAATAGAATCGTAATCACTTGCCTACTTCAATTATTTGCCTTTAAGGCCTTCTTATATCCTTCCCTGTCCTTCCTAACGGAGAGCGTAGATAGAGAGATTTGCGAAATGAAGTCAACTGACGCATCCTCTAAACTCTCCACATTATTTTGTTGGAAGAACATGGAAGGCTAATCATTTAAAAACTCAAGCAATCAATTATCTCCGAAATTCGTGTCAATCAATTATCTCGCTTCTGAGCACTGGTGACAGCTGCCGATTCCTAACGAAAGAAAAACGCGTCAAAACACCGCGTAGAAGCCAAGGCTTCGCCCCGCGCGCCCCGCTCCGCGCTCACGTTCCCACAAAGTTATGCCGCGTCTCGTGACCGCGAAAGTCTCGCGCTCAGGACGTGATAGCTATCTTCGAGCAAATAAAAAGCAAAAAAATCTGGTGTGCTTAATTTCTTTGTAGCACCACAGGATCAATTTTTTTCAGTATGGGGGGGGTCCAGCTTAATATTAACCTGGACCTCCCCATTTTATTTTTTTATTCCCACTAAACCGCTGGAGCAAAAAAATTTTTTTTTAGCAAATAATTAGCAAATAAAGAGCACTAAATTTTTTATCTATTGCGATTTTGATTTTCGATGGTGGGGGGTCCAGGTTAATGGGGGTATATTTCGCGAGGACGAACGATAACTGCGATAACTCGCGAAACCTGCAGGCGAATCAAGAAAAGGAATTTTACAACGCTACCGTGCAGAAAAACATTGTTAAGAGATACAACATAAATCATTATTCGACGTATTCAGTGATGAAAGCGTCGATGGTGGAACGATTCAACCGTACACTTAAGAATAACATGTGGAAAACGTTCACGTTAAACGGCTCGTACAAATGGATCGACGAGCTACCGCGTCTATTGTCAAATTATAATCATCGTTAACATCGAACCATTGGGATGCGACCGATAGACGTAACATCCACCGTTGCAAAACGACTCTTGTCGACGGTATACAGTCATGTAAAAATTGCCTCTCCAACGTTCAAGATAGGCGATCCAGTACGTATTAGTAAATTCAAGACAATTTTTGAAAAGGGTTATACACCTAATTGGTCCACTGAGATTTTCTACATCGTTAAAACACAACGAATCCTGCAACGTATCTACTGAAAGATTATCAAGGGAAGCCGATAGCTGGTGGATTCTACGAACACGAATTACAGCGAGTCTCTAATCCTGACGTTTATCTCGTGGAAAAAATACTACGAAAACGAGGAAATAAAGTGTATGTAAAATGGTTAGGAATGGACAGTTCACATAATTCTTGGATAGATAAAACGGATGTATTATAACTCTTTTTTTATTTTATTATTACAATAAAAATACAACACACACACATTACAGAGGTATTTTATAATGTCCCCAAGGTAGAGTAGTGACCTATTCGGGTACGACGTACCGCTTATCATCGTACGGACTAAGAGCGAACTTCAATTCAGACACCGTGTAAACCTCATGCAATGTCGATTGTATGCACGACTGACGTCTCAACTGTTACATCGTTCAAACATCTCACATAATCGTCGAAAGTGATCGTTTTCGCGACTACATTTTTCTTGACACCCTTTATTCTCTTCGCTTTATTCTTTTCGATCACTCTCAACGCGTACAGTCCGCTCTGAGTCCAATGAATTCCGTCATAATCACACCACAATTTTCATCTTTCATCAAACCGGGTATTTTATTATTAACGCGTGGAATATCATACGCGTTTCTGTCAGGATAATCACTCGTGTCGAATCTCGCGATATCACGCTTGATGTCCTCGTATACATTCTCACACTCCAGAAGGTAAATCAAGCTATCAGTGTCCGTGTACAAAATCTTACATGTATCGCGATACAACGGTATTATGTACTCATAGTGAAATTCGTATAGACGCAACTTAGCTATTTCGAGAATGCACATACCTATGTATATCGGTTTATTCAATTTTGCTCAAGTTTGCGCAATTCCACAGCAACTAGATTTTCAGAAAAAATACTTCTACTATGAAAATTTGGTTTCGCTATCGTCGCTTCCACATCGTATCTCCCATCCCAACGCGTTATAAGTCGAACGTCAACGTGATCGCGTACGTTCTCCATCGTATTTTTCCAAATACCGCATTGTTTATCAATTTGTAAAGATTCTTTTCGAATTCGTTATTCGCGAGCATTCTAAATCTCGTATTAAGTTCGATATATCCGCGAAGCCATGGGGATTGGGCGAATTGTAATATACAGTAAATTTTTGTGATGCGGAGACCATGACAAATACATTGCTGCAGATTGCGATAGTACACGACATAGCGCTCCTTATTGTAAAGAGTGACCAGCAGTTTAACATTCCGTTTTCCGGGAGGCCATTCGCGAGTGGGACAGAATGGAAGGTCAACATGAGCGTCATGAACGCTTTGCGGATACTCAAGGTCGACTTCCAGAATATAACCGATAACGGAGTCTGACGACACAGACATTACGTCAAAGCGCTCGATGTCGTCGACCCATTGAAATTCTCCGTACGGTAAGGATTCGGACATCGCCCAACCGTACAAATTATTCACGTCGAAGTACATGAGATCCTCTGTGACCAAACTTTAACGTTATCCTGACCCGACGGTCCTCTGCCATCTGCTCTTCCACGGTCGCCACTCCTTATAACCGCCAAAGGAGAAGGTATCCTGTATAAATGGTTAGGATTTCGCTCTTAATATCTCGTTGCGGTCGGCAGTCGGTTTGCTCCGATTTGTCGTGTCGCTCACGCAGGAGAGGTATTGGAATAATTGAACAGTGACGATTGCAGGAAACTCAACATTTGTTTATTAGTCGTAGCACACAGCACTTTCTTTTACATATTTCTCGCGAAACGCCACGCAGGGATCCTTCGCCTACCGCGTACGCCGCAAATAACTTCAATTTAATCTCAATTCACTTATAACTTTCCATCCATATATTTCACGCAAAACGCCGCGCAGGTATTTTTCGCATCACGCGTACGCCGCAATCAACTTTAATATAATCATTCATCTAACGCCGCTCTGGGTGCCTTCGCCAGATACGCGCGCACTTAATCAAATACTTTCATATAATTACTCGGTTGACGCCGCTCTGGGTACCTTCGCCAGATACGCGCGCACTTAATCAAACAATTTCGATATAATCACTCTGTTAACGCCGCTCCGGGTACCTTCGCCGGATACGCGCGCTACTAATTACTCTCATCGACAATGGCAATTCACAAATACTCCGATCGGTGCGTTTAGAGCCGAGCCCCCGTTTTCTGCGCCGCCCTCGGCTTTTTCGCTCGCGACTGGAAACGATCCCGCTCGCAACTCTATTCACGCCCGTCTCCTAACAGCTTAATTTCTCACGGCGAACAGAGAACAGCGGAAGCCTACAGCGGAAGCCTTAAATTCTCACGGCGGACAGCCTCGTTTCGCCTCGCGCTCCCGTTTATATACCTTTTGCTATCCCCTCTTTAGTGCTCGCCTTCCTCTACTGACTCGCGCGCTGTCAGCGCTCGCAGCGTTAGCCGAATTTTACTAACTACGCCGCTTAATCTTGTTCCTGCTTCTTTATCATATTATGTAAATTTTTAGTTAACGCTTTTCTTTATTTTCAGGTATCACACTACAATACGGGAATGCAGCCGCTCATCTTCTCTCGCTGGAGTTAAATGGTAAGTGTATCAATTAATATTTTATTTACAGGTTATCAACTTATCGACTGCATCCCCCTTTACCTATATACAATACATACATTTCTTACTATTCGCAAATCTCTAACTATTTTACTCGATCGGTACGATAACAGTAACTTAGGCACTTCCGGTAATCGGATCGATCTAAAATTTTAACTGCACGCTCTCTCGGTGCTAACTACTACAATGACGGTCGGTTATCCCGATTCCTCTACTTTTATTTCTACTCTACAGTATTTATCGACACTCGGTATAGATATCGACTTGAAACTTTACATGCGCGTTTCTTTAACGTTCGATAAGAGAATGACGGTGGCTTTTCCCGATCCATCCATCTTAAGTTTATAATGACAGTTTTTCATAATCACCCGGTATAGGTATCGGTCCCTAATTCTAACAATATCTTTCCTTCGCAGTCTCTATGAGTATAACGGTCGCTTTTCACGATTCGCCAGTTTAACGTTTACCATGATAGCTTTTTACTAGTCACCCGTTATACACGGTGCGCTCTAACAATAACAATCAATCTAATTAATGTTACGTCTTAACATGACGGTTAAGTCTTTCTCAAATTCTCAATACTATTTCCTGATAACAATTTCTTATGGTCACCCGGTATACGTGGTGATCCAAAACTCTAACAGCACTCCTCTTTGGTGTTTCTATGAAACATAACGGTCGCTCTTTGCGATCAGTCAACTTCAATGATTTAATGATTATTTTTCATGATCACCCGGTATACGCGGTGAGTCATAGGTTCATATCCGCAACGTATTCGCGCTTCTCATTGCATTCACGGTAGCTTTTCCTCATATGTTACTTTTGTATATTTGATAACAATATTACATAGTCACCCGGTATATGCTATACCCTTGTATTAACAAAATAAGTTCCGTTGATGCTCTTAATGACTCTAACGGTCGCTTTTTCCGATAATAAATCTTATTCACTTTATTTCTCATTTATTACATAAAATCAAATTTTTCCCGGTCACCCGTTATACAACTTTATATAGTAATGTTACTGCTTCTACGGTTTTGTCGCCTTATGGGCTCTAACTAACTTAATACAACCTCAATGTCTAAATATCTAACTTTTATTTAAATATCTTTTTCTTTTTCTTTCTATTTTTCTCTTTCTATAACTATCTCGATCGCTAATATTATAAAAATGTTCTATTTACAGTTTTCGCACAATATACACTCTCCTATCTTCTGGTGGTTGCCGATCCGGGATGAAGCCGGGGCCTAGCCTCCGGTTTCAACGTCAAGGGTTCCGAAGGATTGTACAAAGATGCATTATATTTGTTATTAGCTTGCGCGTATCTATGTCAACATTGACTCAAACCACCGCGTACACCACGTTCCACAAACATCACCATATCGATGTCGGTGAGTAATTCGAATCGAATACCAGTGTATTTCAACATAGCGTCCCACGTATATCCCGGTAAAGTGTAATAATACGCTGGATCCAATCCGTAACTCTCAATACACGTATCACGAAAATTTTCGAAAACGTCTGCTAATAAAAGCACATCTGTCTTGAGATACGAATCACTGTAATCGCCGAGAGTCTCTATGCAAAAACGTCGCCAAACGTTCGTCGCGTGTTGATAATCGTCATCGGAAGCAGTCTCGTCGATCAACGAACTATAGAACAGTTCACGCGGTGGTAAACTAGTCTCGTTTAGTTTATCAAAGCTGTCGATATACTCGTACGGAAACACTCCTTTCCGCGTAAGCAAATCAAAATCCTCGGCGTCAAGATTGGAAAATTCCGATCGCAATTTCAAACAGTCCGTTCCCCGCTTAAAGTTTGTTGTAGCCTTGACATGTTTCGTAAACGATATATATTTTTCTTTCGTTATAGGTAACAAGTCGACTCTACCCGCAATACTATTAGCAATATCCTTTATGATAAAATGTGCATCGTAACCTGCCAAGTTATGAAAAAATACAGGAATAACGTACGTATCGTGATACTGTAAATTACAACGTGAATGTGCAGGACCTCTATAACGTTCGGTTAAATGACAGTGATCGCGTACGCGCAAATCAAAACCCTTCCTCAAATGATCTTTCACAGATATGACAGTGAGTCGCGTTTCGAAATTTTTCCCACTCGATGTTCGATGTAAACTCCGCCATAGCCATATTCTTATCGAATATCGTTTTCGCGTGATGCGCCAAATCGTATAATTCCTTGACAAACCACGATACGCAATCCTCGCCGCGATAAGATTTGTATATCGACATAGTTTCGTCGTATACACAACGTACGTAGTACCCTACGCTGAAAACCTTGTGATGTTTGATAGGTGAATCTTGAAATGTTTTCATCAGTGGTCTTCTTCGCCAGTATACACTCCAAATTAGCATAAACGACAAAGAGAAATCGCTCCCTCTTATTATGACCACGAAACGATAACCATTTATCGTTCTCGTTCGGAAGAATAATAGCACGTTCGTTCGTCGTAGTACAGTCAACGATGTGAAGTGACAATTTCTCGCTCGTAGGAAAATAATGTAGACATCTGTAAAGTAACAAGTCATATGCGTTACACAGCTTTTTATCGCTATATACAACTAGTATACCTACCTCTCGCACAAATATTTCTTCGTACTCTTACTCAATTGCGAACCTATCAATCGTGACAGATTTTTAATCCATGTGAAATGACCGATGACGTTTTCATCGTTGCGTCTTGAGTCTTGTAGATACAACAGGTTAACATGTTTCTCTTTTTTCTCTTTGGTAAGACGAAGAAGAACGATTACATTACCATCGTCTCTTTTTTTTCCTCGCTCGGTAAATACGTTGATAGATATATCGTTCAAAAATTCAAACTTTGTAATTTGTTTTAAAGTAATGGGAAACTCGATACCCTCAAGATTCAACACGGTAGTATAATCCGGATACGACGATTTTCTATTTACATATCTTTCTGCAGGGTACAGAGCGGCGACCACCGACCAGGCGAAAGACGCATTGTCCATCGAACGCACGTTGATCACCGCCTTCTTCAGCATAATTTCTCGCGGCAGCTCCACCCAACATCCCGCATGCATAGGATTATACTTGTTAACATTTACAATCAGATTCGGTATACGTGACAGCGCCCATCCACTGTCACGTTCCTGAAATTCCTCCAGTGCTGCTAAAATATCGTCCGTCACGTGTTCATCGTACCACTCTCGCAGATCGGATGTGTCAAAAAGCTCGTAATTTTTCGTAGTGATACTCTCAGCAGATCTCTTAGCATACGCGACGAACTCACCGTTGAATATCGTGTTTACTTTTAAACAAATATGTCTCTGAAGATTATCATGAATCAGATCGATAACGATATTTCTCACGTCGTCGAGAAACTGTCGAGGTTCGATGTAACTCGAATTCAACACCACACCAGTCAATACGCGATTATTAAAAGCTGTTTCGATCTCCAACCACGAAAATCCATTCTTTTGCGATTCGACACGACCAGAGCCAACATGTTCAAATCGTTGTTGTAAAACATTTCTCAAGCCTTCCAATCGTGCTATTCGAGCGATCGATGCATTTACGACTCGGGTAGATCGTCGACGTTTACTGTTTCGACACGTCTCCCGCAGGAAATCGAGACACTCGTCGCATTTTCGCTCCCATACTCGATATATGTCCACCGTATCGATGCTCGTCGCACGATTAAAAAGATCCTCCACCTCCTCATCCATCTCTCTATATTAAAAAAATTACTGCCCTCGCTTACACGTGAACCAGAGCGTTTCACCACAACTATCTGTAGGTATATCGAATTTAATTTTTCAAAAATCCTTCTAATATTACCGATTTTTCGCATACCTTTCACAGCTGCATTCTCATACCTTCTTACGCGATCATCAACAAGAACTACCGCGCTTTTCATCCATAAAATCTCTCGCGAACAGTGATTTCCAATTTCTCTCCGTAAATGATGTGTAGCTAAATTCCAACACCTCTTCTCCTTTATACAAGATGTAACCAACGTAGAACTTGGTAACAGACGCTCGTGACAATACAGATCGCAGTCCGTACTCTCGTTCGAACTGTTATCGCTGTTCGTACTTTCATGCGAACTGTTAGCGTTATCGCTTGACATATTAAGCATTCCAAAACCGCTGTGAGAAGAACCTTACCCCGTACGCAGTTATATATCGTTCCATCGTCGGAAACATCAAAAACCACAACCCCCATCTTATCTAATACACATATTAAAAATAAAGGATGTATATGAAAAAAAATAGACAACCATGACGCATCTTATCATATTCAAAGGATGTGGTATCTTCACATAAGGATCTTCACACACATACATGCACACAGGATATGTGTAACGAAAAGAAATCTATCGATTCAAATTTTTCTTTTAATTTTAATAAAATACACGCTATAATGAGCACATATATCGAGTATTATATATAAAATAAAGATATAAAGGAATTACTTGCTTTGAAATCGCGTCCACTGATTAAATAGTTTTAACACATTCTGTAACGCGCAACATTTCCTGTGTCTTCCACACCGAAACGTATTGGTAGCGTCTAAATTTTTGAGCGATTCAATTTCGTCGTAATGCACATCGATCGTTTCTACTATAACGTAGTCATTGTTCAAAATGTCTAATAACCACCCCCGTTTTTCATATCTCTTCACTTATACGATTGCCCCACTTTCTCTACCAACAGCTTCTGAAATCAAACGCTGCGCCGTACAATATAGTACCATCCCATCATTCTACCGCAATCCATGATGATGTGTCATCACCCATGAGGCGTGCGATTGATCAGCTTTCGTCAGAAAACGCCATGGCATCGGGCACGTAAAAATGTAGTATGTCAATTCGCTCCCATTTTTTAAAACTGCTACCTCCTTGACAACAAATCACTTATCCACGACAAATCCTTAACAAAAAACATACACAATAATTTAAAAAATACTAAACGTATTTGTAAAAATAAACGAGAAATATACCTTGCAAATCAACAAATGTTGGCACCATAACGATGAACGTCGAGATATATCACCACAAACGATTACACCAAACTAATGAGATAATCGTGTGGTGCGTCTCTTTTATCATGTCTCACTCAGGATGTGTATCTCGCTCTCTCTCGGAACAATCGCAAGTAAAAAAGGTGAAATAAGATATGAATAAAATATATGATAAGAATATAATGTGTGATTATCATATGTGCGGAACGGTTTTTTCTTTCTCCTATATATTTTTTAATAAACGTTTTTTCTTTCCTTCGTTACCGATGGTACTTTCAAATCGTCAGCTACACAATCCAAAAGCTGATTCACCATTTGCTGCTTATGATCTCTGGGGGAAAATGTAAAAAATTGTGTTCTCAATTTTGCATATTTCCCCCATTGATTTTTTTCCTTATTTTTAATATCGTGAATATCATACACTTCTAGACGAATCAACTGATGTCCAGTTTGTCCTTCAGGAGTTCGTACGGTGTACAGATGACCATTTTCCAGTTTTGCAATATATTGGGATATTCCATCGGTTTACTGTTTCGAGGTTGAAGCAAAAAGCGCGTTCATACCTCCAGATTTCACTTCTGCTGACGATGTAAAAATCTCACAATCAATATTCGGTGCATCGCTAAGTGTCGCCATGTGACATCTAACATACTTCTTCAGATCGTGCAACCATTCGAAGAATGTATCTTTCGTCATGAAATCTTCCATAAACAAATGTTGCAACACTTTACTCTCGGGGGTAGAGAAGAAACGATTCAACTCTTCCATAGAATACATAGAATTCAGCAAACCTCTTATCTTCAACGCCTCCAAAAATGACATTAATGCGTCTTTCGTTGTCTTTGCCTCCCTCATACGTATCGTATTCGGATCTATTTTTCGCTGCTTCATCATATAGGTTTGTATGCATCCAATCATCATTCGCAAATTTTTGACAAACGTATTCATAATCTACGTCTGATATATTAAATCGATTATAGAACCCGTTTCATCGAACACATCTTCCTCCTCATCTAATAGTTGTTCTAACGAATTCTCAGGACTTCGTCGATAGCTCTTAACTTTGCTATTCCATCGTAGTACACAAAAATACGTTCAAACAATCACAAAAAAGTATGTATGATGAAAAAAAGCCTCACCCATACGCATTTATATACAATTGTCCCCATCGAACGTGTTAATGGATGTGGTTTCTATCGAGGACACAAAACTGCATAAAAATAGATATCCTTATAAGAGACAAAACTGTGCACTAGAAATTGAGGTACTGTTATGAAAGACAACGAAGGGACGATAGATTCTTATCACATCCTTAAGGATATGGTATCTACCATATATCCTTATGACAATTGTAATAACATCGTGTAAGAGAGACGCATCCGATAAGGATGTGGTATCCCAACAGAAAAATACGCAAAAAAACTGCGTAAAAAGAAATCATTCTTATTTTAAATATATCTTTTTTATTAAACTAACATTTTAACAAAACACGACAGTAAAAGTGTGTGTGTGAGATACAATCGAACGCATCGATGAGGTCACCCGCGAAACATGTCGTGACATGTCGCGGCGTGTCTTTGAAAAAATCTTCGATCACGCTCGATCCATCGACGCGAGCGAGAGCGAACGGGCGTTGGTGCGAGCGAGATCGAGCATACAGTACAGGGGGTTCTGGATACTTCGTCGGCGAGGGGACCGAAGGGGGGGGGGGAGCGAACGGGCGTTGGTGCGAAAAAACGCGCGAACTCCCTCAGTCGCCCTTCCGCTCTCGAGCTCGCAGGACCTTCGTCACGTCGCTCCTCGCGTCGTGACGTCACGAGCTCACACACATGCACCCGCGGGGACGGGGACCGGGGAGGAAAACTGCGAGAGGTGGTGGGAGGTAAAAGCAGCTCGCTCATTGGCTGTCCCCCCGCACCACAATACCCCTCTCGCCCAGTTTTCCCCCCGGCCGCACACCCCGCGGAGTATCCCATGGGCTAGTACATACCCAGCTTTGCTACTCATACATCTTCGAAACCTCGTTACATACCTTACATCTTGATGAGGAAATATGCATTAACATTGATAGCGTACAAGTTCCTGAACAATGGAATCGTCTTGAGGCCTACGTCTCACGTACAAATTGAGATCGGTGACAATCAAGGCAATCGCATCATCCTGCCTCATGGTACATAGAAAACGTTCATCGAGAGACGTACAGATATTGAGCGATTAATGCAGGCAACAATCTCATCGTGATCATCGTTATTGATTCAAGATCCGAATGTAGATCATGTTAAAATAGGTAATACGAATAACATAAAATTAGCATTATATGGTTGTACATGAAATGAATGTACTAACAACTATGCTCTTTTTTTTTACCTTGAGCAATGTGTCGAGCATGTATTCTATGAACTGAGTTAACATACGCATGGTGTTAGTGAGAAATTCAAATATTTTGCATCATTTTTAAGAGAAAATTGTATTACTAATAAACGCGATGATGCAAACATTTTGTACAGAATTAATGTTAACAATTCTGCCATAGTATGTGAACTAAGGGGCTATGGTTTAGATTATATTGTACATGCTGCATTACATGAAAAAATAAATGTTCATTAAAAGTATATTCCTTTTTTAAACCTCCCCTTCTTTTCAATACAAGAGATAAAAACCAAGATTCATCGAAATCGATCGAGCACAGTCTCGAAAAGTCGTTCACCATGATTATGCCAACCATGATAAAAATACAAGGGTATGCTCATCAATTGTCTAAAACTCGTTCAGCTTGCGCATGTCCTTGCCTACGTCATATTCGGGTACGCGTTGATTGGTCGGTTCTGATTCGGGTGCAATCGGTGGTTATCGGTCGTAATTTATCATGGCGTCCATGGCGTAGTGCACGTTGTCATCGGTAGAAGTTAATGTTAAAAATATTTT
>NW_017295876.1:10775-21665 GCF_001594075.2 Trachymyrmex cornetzi | reverse complement strand
TTGCTGAACAGTGGCGTAAGCCACTCGTTGTGACGTAAGCAAGGACAAAAATCTGATTGGTCATGCGCATGAGCATACCCTTGTCTTTTTATCATGATGCCAACGTTTGCGGATTTGCAAGGATTTATTATTGGAAAGAAATTTGTCGTGAAGGAAGTGGCGGTATTAAGAAGAGGACCCATTCTCTCTCATTACATTTTCACATGTCCCATGCCATAGAGTTTCTTTGAAAAATCAGAAAAGTATTGCGCTTCCTGGCTGAGTGCTTATCACCGTGGATTGCAATGGGAAGATGGGATGATCCCGTACAGCATGGTGAAACGCCTGATTACAATGGCTTTAATTCGTGTGGAAGAGAGTGACAACAATAAGGCTCGTATACGTTAAAGAACATGAAAAACGCGAATGGCTAGCTGATGTACTCGATAGCGACAACTTGATCATTGAGACCTTGGATGCTGATTACAAAGATATAGATCCTTTACATAATCTAGATGTTACAAATACTATACGATGTGTAAAACATATTAAGAATTGTGCGTTACAAAATTATTTGAAATATACAACTGATGGTCGCTACGCCAAAAAAAACTGTATCAAGTTTAAAATAAAATATGAGATTTTTTTTTAATATGTTATAAATTTCTTTTCCCTTCCCTTCCCTTCCTTTGTAATACACGTATGAACGTATGTATGAACGTATGTATAAACGTATGTATAAACGAATGTATGAACGTATGTATAAATGTATGTACGATAAACATATATACGTATAAACGTATGTATGAACGTATGTATGAACGTATGTATAAACTCATGACAAAGAAAATATTTAGAAAGATGTGATACAACGTATTATGACATGTTTGATGTTCTTGGAAAGAGGGGGACAGCCTGCCCCTTCTTCGATTTTAGAAGTATTACCATATACAAAGTATCACAATTTACGAGAACGCGATCAGTCTTGCGATGCCCGCTTGTACGAACGGTTGAAAATGTACTTCGCCCAAGAGAACAACGCATCGAACGACGTGAAGAAGGAATATAACGTGTAAGTTCCAACGTTTTATACAATAAATAACGTTTTTTTTTCAACATTATGTATATACACAGCATGGAACGTCGCGCGGTGCGCTTACTGAGCAGACGTTACGACCTGACGAGTACAGGCTACAAGTATTTGGAAATTGGAATCAATGTTGGTCCACCGAGTTACGTGGAAAAGATCATCGCGGACACGAACTATCGCTGTCTCTCGAAACGTGGAAGGGTCTCTACAAGCAGCGATGAAATATTTACAAGATGCTGCGAAACGAATACAAGGACAATTTTATAAGCGTTGGACCGCTAACCGTCAGAGTGCAGAACAATGCTACGCTCGTACGTCTCGATTCTTCATCCGTACGCATGATGATGACCGAAACAACGCTACACCGTATGTTCGAGTTTGATGGGTGTATCGATGTAACGTTCAAACTAGAGAGAGATTAGTCCGACTCGTCGATACAGTCGAGGCCAAATATACGCGATTCTCAAATATCGCGTCCAAGAACGCTGTACGTGATAGCGACATCTTCAATGGACATCAGCTCGTCGATTTCGAACTATTAGCTCTAGTTTTTTAAATACGTACGAAAAATCGGTGTAATAAGATGTGAATAAAAATAAATTCGTTCGCATCACTATATATATGTACTTCCTTTACTACCCATGCATCATATTTACTACCAATCCTTTGCGCTAGTAAAAAAGAATAAGAAAAAACGCAACGTGTTGAAAATTGAGTCATAAACAGCAACGAAAAATAAAAGGGTGTCATACTTGTATTCTATCGTCGCATACTTTCTTTCCTAACAGGCGAGCCCTTGTTATTTACGCTTTTTTTCGTAGCGTCTAAAATTCTATATAGACTGTAAACATTTATTTATTTAGGATCTTAACTGTTTCATTTTCCAGAAGTAAAATCCTCGTATCCTAGGCAGGGATTGCTATGGCAAAGGACGCTTCTCGACGTCAGTCTTTGTCAAGTCTTGTCTGCGTGCGCTATAACACAATTTTGAGCTATCGATTGAGCGTATGTAGATTCGTTATTGACGTCTCGATCCTTCGCAACTCGCGGTCTCGCGGAAAAAGTAGCCACAGTAGTGTCGTTGCGCGTGGCTTAGCGCCGAGTCTTGTCTGCGTGTTGCAAAGAGTGTATCACGAGTGACTCTTTTTTAAATTTATAAAAGTGTAAAATATATTTAGCGGCTTACGCGATAATTTGTGTGTGACTAAGAAAACAATAAAAGACATGGAAATCAACGAGCCTCCATCTAAAAAAATCAAATTAATTGAGGCGGAGGAGGACATCCCCGTCGAAGAGGATGTCCGCATGGAGGAGGACGTCGTCCTAGGCGAGGAGGAGGAGGGTGAGGACGAGGTTCTCATCATGATCGATGATTGGGAGGAGGTGGAGGAGGAAGAGGAAGTCGCGTACATCAATTCCAGCAGTCTAATAGTAGGGGAGGCCGAGAGGCTAAATGTGGATTTACTCAAGCGTCGTGGGGACCTATTAGATTGTGAAGATTAGATGCTAAAAAGAAAAAAAGGTTATATGATGTATGCCGTTTCAGTGGTGGGGGGAGCGTGTATAGGCATTTCCCCTCCGTCACCAAAAAAAAAAAAAAGGGGGCTCCCCTGGATCCCCGGCTCTATATAGAGGTTTAATATGTGGTGGGGGTACTTATTAGGGTGCAAGCTTTCCCCCTTTATGTTATTCTGACGCGCTCGAGTAAATCCCAAAATCCCCGCTTGGCCTCCCCTACTATTAACAATGTAAGCGGTGAGGAATGCGTCGCATTTATTATAGAGCTCCTCCAGCTGCAAGACGAGGAGGAGCTGATCCGCGTCCTCATGGAGGCGGAGGAGGAAGAAGAAGCTGAGGAGTAACCAACGCAAAGAGGAGGAAGAGGAGAAGGAGGAGGAGGATGAAAAGGAGGAGGAGGCTGAGAAGCAGGAAGACGACGAGGAGGTAAATCTTATTTTATATAATTCATTATAATTTTTTAGACGTCTCCTCGCCTACGAGTACTCCCCGCGCTCCCCTCGCCGACGAGTATCCCCCGCGCTCCGCTTTCCCTTGCCTACGAGTATCTCCCGCGCCCCGTTTTCTCATGTCTTCGAGTATCCCCCGCGCCCCGCGCTCCCCTCTAGTCCCATGGGTTAGAGAACCGGCTTACTATACCTACTATACCCAGAGATGCCAATTTTGTTACGGTTTACGACATCGAGACTAGCGTCATTGGTCGGCCGCCTGGCGCAACCGGTAGCACACACACACAAGCACAAGCTCATGTACGTGTGACTCTGGTAGCAAAAGCCAGCCGACTCGCTCTGTCCTCGTCGCACTACGTTCCCTCCTTGTTCGCCTTTGGTGCGCTGAGAGCGAACGAGACAGCGAAAGAGCATCTGAGAGAGAGAATCCTTCTCGCTGACTCGCTGTTGTGTCGTATATAGCCGTAGCTCGTTTCACCGAATGAAGCGTCAAGCGACCGAAATGTTTTCTCGGGCGATTGGCATGTATCAAAGACATAGAGAATGGACTGCGCGATCCATGTAGTGGTATAGGATATGTTGATCGAGGAAAATGAGAGAGAGGGACGTAGGTTGCGGCCAGGGTTGGGTTTTCGAAGGATTTTCTAGGGTTTTTTACATTATACTGTATTATACTGTATTATACGATATTATACGTAAAAAAAACTGTATAAAACGTATAAAACTCTAATTTATGGTCTACGAAACTGTACGAGTGTCCAGAATTCCAGAACGACTCCATGTTATCGATTTTTTTTAAATATCGATTTTTGTTGTTGCTGCGCCATGCACGCACATTTTTTTACTATAGAATTATAGACTTTTCCACCGAGAGTTAGAGTTGGATTAGAGTTAGGGCCTGACCACAATAGAAGAAATAAGGAATTAGGAATAAGGAATAAAGATTTCAACCTATCAGATATCGAATACACGGTTTCTGATAGGTTGGAATCCTTCTTCCTTATTCCTAATTCCTTATTCCTTCTATTGTGGCTAGGCCCTTAGAGTACAAAAACCAACCAATCACAGGCGAATATTCTCATCTTACAGTCGAATGAGAGTGGAATGCTCGACTGTGGTTGTCTGGTTGGTCGGTTCTTGAATTCTGACTAACCCTCGGTGGAAACTTTTATAGATAGCGTTACATTATATTTATTTTTTAACATAACTATAAGGTTATATCATAATTTATAATAAGTACGACCTTAAATACTTAAAAATATGAATATTTCTAATAAAAACATTCGTGTAAGTGTAATTATTATTAATTATTAAAAATAATTTTAGAAATAAAGGTTACTTTATAAATTATATTATAGAAATATATTATAGTTATTGAGATATTTAAGATTGTTGAATACAAAGTTATCTTTATATTATATTTTTGTTTTAATTTCGTATTATTTTCTGTACTTCGTGTTTCTATAGTAAACAAATTTAAGGTAATCTAAAAAATAATTTAAAGTAACCTATAAAGTAACTTTCCCACAACTTTGATTATAAATTATATACTTTACTTATTATTAACAAATATTTACTACATTTACAGAATTCTAAGAAAAAATCGTCATCGAAATTAAAAATAACATCTTCCTTTAAAAGAAGACAATCGATACTGTTAAAATCAAATTTGAGTAAACCTGAACAATCATTTCAGTCAAGCATAGAAGAAATAGATATTGCTGTAGGTGAATTTTTCTTTGGATGCAACATATCATTCAACGTTGTTACGAGTTAGCAGTCTTAAATCAGAGCTCCCGCGCTCGAGCTAGCTCTAGAGCGTGTATAGGGAATTTACGATCGGCGCCTGGAAGGCGCTGCGAGCGCGGCGTGGTGGCGTTTCGGTTACCGGTACGCCATATTGCCTCCCTCTTTTCGACCTTCTTCTTCCGACAAGTTCGAGACAAAGGAGTTCTGTTCTTTGTGTATATGGACAAGATGTCCGTCGAGGCATATTTCAGCCATTTGAGAGAGTAGCCGAGGCATATTCCAGCCATTTGTGAGAAAGTATCATAGGCATATTCCAGCCATCGGAGAGAGTATCGTTGGCATATTCCAGCCATCTGAGAGAGTATCGTTGGCATATTCCAGCCATCTGAGAGAGTATCGTCAGCATATTCCAGCCGTCTGAGAGACTATCGTTGGCATATTCCAACTATCTGAGAACGCATCTACGGCATAGTCCAGCCACCTACGAGCTAAGTATCCATTAGATTAATCGGATAGTCGTTCATTTGTGAACTTGGCATAAAATACAGACCTCGCTCAGTTGAATAGAATTTCAATTCCAGCAAGAGACATTTTGAGTCTCTTTCCTTTGCATTACTTTTACATCGATTCTTGAGACATTAACATTACGGCTTATAGATTATTATTATCTATCATTTCTATTCTCGACACTATTATTCGTTGTTAATTCTACAAGCATGTCGATTGAGTTTTAAGCTGTCTCAATTCTAAATCACTTAGAGCTTTACTAAGTTAACCTTTTCATTGCAATTAAATAAGTAGCCATATTATTCTTCTATTGTTATACTATTCAAGTCTGCTTTCTTATTTATATATATTACATGGTGTGTCTAATATTACTATTATTATTATTATCATCTATATGTGCCTTATAACCTTGACATTATTCTCTTGCGTATTTTTATATGATTTTGCTCTTATTATATTATCCATGTCTGCTTCATTATTCATATATTATGTTGTGCATTTAATATTCCTATATAATTATTGCCTTATTCATCTGCACGTTTTATCTTTAAATTACTTGTATTGTGTAATGACACGTAACCTTACTATTATTATATTACTAATCATCTTTACGATTCTATACGATACTTATTATTCGTGTACTTTGCCATCTTAATTTCATATAAACGACTTAAGTTCTTCCCTTGCATTAATTTTAAAGAGAATATACGTGTTCCTCATACTTAGTTTTGGTTTGAGCGCTTATACCGAATCAATGACACTTGATAATCCTTAATTTGACCTTGACATTGCGATTTGATATTCTTTCACTCTAAACTAGAGCCTTCTTATTGATATTCATACGTTAATATTGTGTCATTCTGACTGTATTCCGAAATACGAACTAATACTCACAACTATGTTTGATATACTATAATTATACGGTTATTATCTATTGTTAATCAGACATCAAGCTTCTATAGGGGAATTAATTTATTTCATTCTGACCAACTCCTTTATTGCCTTTCGCTATCGTAACAAACGTCGTAGAATCTCCACAATTTAAAAAGCTTCTACAGGTGCTAAACGCAAGTTACAATCCACCAACAAGAAAATACCTTTTAAAAACGATTTTAGATAAAATACATCAAAATTTAATACATGAAAGAATCAAGATTCAAGGTATTGAAGGAGTTCTCTTAATTGATGGATGGAAGAATTCAGCATCTAACATAAAGAATGTTGTATGTATCATTCAGAATGTTAATGAAAAGAGCATATTTCTCAAATCCTGGGATTTAACTGAATTAAGGGAAACGAGTCTACAGTTAAAACATATTGTCGAAGAAGCCGTGCTATTAGCAAAAGAAAAATTCAACATTTCCATATATTGCGTAGTTTCTGACAACGCATCATCAATGATTTCTATGGGCCGACAAGTAAATATTTGGCATTCTACTTGTCACAGTCACAGTGCCAATTTATTGGCTAAATCTCTTGTACCGATGGATTTTACACAATCTGTAAGTAATATATTACGAGAGTTTAAAATGGCAGGTCCAAAAAGGGAACTGAAAAATCGTGGAGGGTCTAAAATTATGTTACCATGCCAAACAAGATGGTGTAACTATCGCGACGCTTTCAGATGTTGCTTAAAGAATTTACATATAATGCATACTCTAGTGGATGAGCAGAAAATCACAATTTCTGCTCAAAATTTACAATTGTTAAAGTAATGTTCATTTGCGTCCCAACTACAAGACTACATTGTACTCTTTGATCCCATATGCGAACTCATAAATGTGTGCCAAAAGTCTAACGTAAGCATAGCAGATGCCTGTGAAGAATGGCTAAAACTAAATATTCTAACAGATGATGATTCTGTTACGAAAATATTCCAAGCTCGCTTGAAAAAAGTTTTAACCCCAATTACTTTGGCTGCAAACCTTCTGCATCCACAGTACCGTGGTAAACGATTTCTTCAACAAGAAAATGAAAAGGAAATCGCATTAGATTTCTTAAGGAAACATTTAAATGTTGAAGATCTATCAGGATTGAATAATTATCTGAACAATACAGATATCTTTCAAACTTTGCAGAAGAAAGGAGTAACATCAGCGCAGACTTTTTGGGGTATTGCGCAAGTATCATATCCTCAATTATCATCACTTGCGCTAAAATTGTTGAAGATACCTGCATCATCGGCTGAAATTGAACGTCTTTTCTCTAATTGGTCTTTTGTACACTCGGACTTACGAAATCGTTTAACCGTTGAAAATTCTGAGAAGTTAGTGGATATATATTATTCTTTAAAAAGGGATGAACAGTGAAGATTATTTTGTTTTTAGCAGTTTGAGGATTAATAAATTGTAGAAAAATAATATTAAAATATATTCTTTATTATTATGGCAAAGAACCATTACTTACAATGTATCTTTTATTATTACTATATTTTATAATACAAAGTTTTGTGATAAAAATTTACAACTTCTGAAATAAATAAACAATCTTTTGTAAGACATCACTAACTGATAAGAGCTCGAAGTTATCCTTTCTTTTTCCTCGAATTATATCGAATCTAAAACAACTAATAACATAATATGAATTATAATTGATGAAGAAAACCGAAAAATAAAATATTGTTTGTAATATTCACATATTTCTTGCGATTGTACTTCTATATTAAAATCTAACGTATATGCTTAAAAACTATTACATATCTTTCGAAGTTATAAAACAATACAAAAAAACTTATTGTTCAATATTTGTTAGTAACACGTTTGATATAAATTTTTAGATTATAACATAAATCTATCAATTGCACTTCTATATTAAAATCTAACATATATTCTTATAAACTATTATACATATATCTTTGGAAATTATGAAACAATATTAAAAACTTGCATTATTTAATATTTGTTAGTAATATGTTTGTCATATATTTTTAGATTATAATATAAATCTGTCAATTTTTGAAGACGATTTGGAGTTAAATCATTTTGCTGTACAGTACATGTCTTTATTGCGGTGACAGCAGCAGGTATTTGTAGAAGCTTTATCGCAACGGTAGCTAAATCGCCATGAAACGGCTTAACTGTATTCCAAAATACTTGTGGATCATGGCACTCTTTCGCTTTCAATTTCTCAAAAATTCCTTTTGAATTTCTAAATGTTTCGTAATCGGTTAATCCCTCTATATCCAAAGCGTCAATGAAAAATTCAGTCATCTTAGACATACGATTTTTGTCATTTATAAATTGCTTTCCTTGATAGTTTGGATGACAAAAGTTTGCTGCCAATGCAATTGGAGTAATTATTTTATTAATACTAGCCTGTATTTGATGAATGAAGTTGTTATTTAATAATTCTAAAGTCAACCAATCTTCAACAATATCTGCTAGTGTTGTGTATGAATTTTCACATTTCTTTAGAATTGAACATACTGACTTATACAAATTCAATGAATCTTGTAATTCTTGTTCGAATCAAAAAGTATATTGACAACTTCTTTTTTCATTTTATATATATCTTCGCCAATAATTTGTCTCATGGCTGCTAAGTTTTTTTTGCAAGATACATACATATTATACAAATTATCAAAATTAATAACATTTGATAATATAATTGCTGCTCCATCACGTTCCAGTAAAGCTTCTTTTAAAACTGAAAATTCAACGAGCAGATAGCGAACCTTATCTACGAAATCTTCATTTAATAATTTTTGTTTTAACGATATTACAAAGAATAAGTTGCGCTTTAAAAACCATAGGTTATTTTCACTAATATTCAGTGTTTCATAGTCTTGATCTGTGATTACAGAATAAATCGTGATGGAATATTTTGTTTTAGTGATATATAGTGCTTCATTAATTATCTCTTCTAAAGTGTGTGAAATATTCCATGACTTTAGATAAAAGGTTTTATTGTTTTCCACAGTTTTAACAAAAGCTATAATTTGTTTGCTGTTTTGAAATGATGTTTTCTTAATCATCAAAATTCCATTACAATTCATTAATGTTGAATCATCTGTTATTAATTGCTTATGTAAACTAAAAAGAAAAGAATTAGACAGCATCTCTTTTGTCGGTGGTTTGTACGCTGGTCTTAGAATTTTTATTAAGTTTAAAAAATGATCAGATTCAACTGCTTCAAATGGAACATTGCAGCCACAAAAAAACTTCATTAGTGTTTCGTTAATTCTGACCTGATCTTTATTAGAAATACTATCGAAGAATGGCTGTATTTTGAGATTCTGTGTCTTCAATGTTTTACTTTTTTTATGTTTTAATTGAGATAGGCAGCACGCTTCATCCTTTTCTTGTTGTTCCAACTGACATGTAGATAATATTCTATTTTCTGAATTCGACTTTAGAGGATTGGGATTATTATTATTAGTGGATGACTTGTCTGAATCAGAAATATCAGAATCCAATTCATTTTCTGATGAAATGTCTGGAATCTTTGTAACAATTTTTCCTGAAAATATGAATGCATTGTATAAAAAATAATTTTTTAAAATTATAATTGGCTAATTATCATTCTTTCTCATATAATTTTATTGACTTACTTGTGCATCTGTAATCTAGCTTTGGAGGTATTTTTCAAAACGTTTTTGCATATAGAGCAATAGGCTACCGTTTTTCCATCTTTTTTTATTGGTATAAAATTTTCATTTTCCCAAAAATTATGGCGAGGTCTGCCACCTTTTCGTTTCATTTTATTACTTGCTTTATAAGGTTATAATATAACTTTATAACTTACGTTTTTCTTCTTCTTTTTCTATGTATTGGCCAAGCAACCCTTAGGTTTAGGTTGAGACTAGACTACCGAGGTCTGTGGTATTATGAATAAAATCGAAATATGCAAGGCACCGACCACCTAGAAATCGGGCAGGTATAAAAAGGATGCAACAAAAGCGAAAATGATGCAGACCCCCCAAACACTGGACGCTTAGCTAATAATAACGTAATTCAAAAATATAAATCGAGGATGTAACGCTCGAGATAGAACATGTTCGAATCGCACGAGCGACCTCTCAAGACACAACGCTCAGCTCTTAGTTCTTTGTTTGTTAGCGAATTTTCGATCGATTTTTAGCGTGGATAATGTAGAAATTGATAGAAAGTATTAAATTACGCATATAATGTAGAGATGGCGCCACATGAAGTATAATACGTATAAAACTAAATGATGTATTATACTTGTATAATACCATGTATAATACTATGTAAGAAACCTCGTGTATAATACGTGCCCAACCCTGGATGGGATATTAGAGCAGGAACAGTATCGCAATTTCCGTTTTCAGTTTTTCCTTAAGAATAAGCTAATGAGATATTTAAGCTTTTCACGAATCTAACCTAATATGTGTACCTACTTATGAAATGATCTTTTAGATTCTTTATCTCCTCGCCACTTGCACACCCAACAAGTATACACCATATTTCTATGTACTTCTCTAATACAGACTATATACGAATCGAAAATGACACTTATGCAAGATTTCCGAGACTCGAAACGTTGCACAGATATCTTACAAAAAAGGGTGATTGATGGCCACAATACGTTCCTACGCGACGAAGGAGGAACCAATCACAATCTTAGAAAAAGAGGGAG
>NW_017295876.1:8236-10044 GCF_001594075.2 Trachymyrmex cornetzi | reverse complement strand
AATCGGTTTCTTCCTACAGTTATTGCTCGAAAACTACACATATGAGAGTAGTATATGATTACTGCATTTATTAAAAATTAACTTATGTATGCATGCGTGCGTGCGTGTGTGTCTATACACACACACACAAGTCAATTTTTAATAAATGTAGTGATCATATACTACTCTAATATGTGTAATTTTCGAGCAATCCTGTAGGAAGACACCGATTCGCTTTTTAATAAGCAAATAAAAAATTATTGTAAAATTACATAACATATAAAGGCTTTCAACAACGTACTATCTACACATTTTATTTACTGTTACGTCGGATAATTACGTTTGACGTTTACAAATGCGGTATATAATCCACATGATGATCGCGTTTTCGCGTATTCTCAAGAATCTCGGTTTGTCGACGTGACGCGCGATGTTATTATCAAAATCTGTCTTTTTCTATCTCTTTCTTATATATTTTACATATTAATCAGAACAAAGTTAGATGTTTTAGATAATATTTTGATGCGTACTGGAACGAAATATGTTAAATTACAATTTGTAGGTATGACAGTATCCACTCTTGGCCAACATGTACGTCTTTTCATTTAAGAAATACGTTATAATAAAAAATAAATTGTAACATTTTAGATATCATTTAAACGTTAATTGTTAAAAAATTATTCTACATTTGTTTTGGACATTTATTTTAAATAACGTACATATTGTTGCTCGACGGAAACCGCGAGAAGGTGGTGGTCTCTTCCGTCAGGAGGGGAATGTAAAAAATTACATTTTTTTTACATCATAAAATGTAATTTTTTGCATTTCCCCGTGTATGTGTATGATATGTGAAGGTAAGAAGGATAGGAAGGATCTCGAGCGTACAAATTAAACCTAATTTCGTTATACAAAACAATATTTTTTACACGCTTATTCTTTTCTATGATTACTACAATTTATTAAAAATTAACTTCTTAATTTTTCCATGTTTTAATGTCTCCATGAATAATATTTGTTACACATTTATCCTTTTTCTATATAAGCGTGATGTCTCCACGGACAATATTTTTTACACGTTTTTAAGCATGATGTCTCCATGAACAATATTTGTTACACGCTTATCTCTTTTCTATATAAGCGTGATGTCTCCACGGACAACATATTTTACACGCTTTTAAGTGTAATAATTTTAGTCTAAACCATAATAAATGCAATAAGCCTGATATATACAACACTTTTAAACCTTAAAAAATTGGTCAGTTACAGGGAAATATGAAAAGAATAATTGATTACAGTTCGTCTATTTCTTAAGGATTAAGGCGCGCGCGCGCTTAACGCTTATTATAACTATTGTATTTAGGATTTTACGGACAATATTTTAATAATCTAATATGGGACAACATTTCAATTTGCCCACGAGGGTCCAGCAACATCATTAACATCTGCAGCATATAGTCTTAAAGTACTTTTGTCTTTTTTAGCAGCACTAGCATATAAGTTCTCCGTTGTGACAAATGCTTTTCATCAATTATCATATTTAAGCATGTTTCTTCTCTCGCATTCAACGCTGACTTAAAAACGCAACTAGCGTTAACGGACGTTGACGAAAGTTTGTTGCGTTTTTTATTTTTAATATTACTTAAAAAGGAAAACATTCTTTCTGGATCAGCATTTGAATTTGGAAGTGATCGTACAGCATTCAAAAGATTCGTTAAATTGGGATATTTAGTAATATTAATTGGGTGCAAAATTTTTATCCACTGTGACGTGACATTTTGTCCGTCACTGTGCGGACTTGTCGACGGCGGACTCGCGCTTCCTACCGGCTC
>NW_017295876.1:6760-7033 GCF_001594075.2 Trachymyrmex cornetzi | reverse complement strand
ATTATTGTAATTGCGTTATCGTTTGGTGTCGCGTCGCGGAGACGCGCTTGCTAGAATTGTGCTGTCGCTTTGGAACGCGGATTGCCGCGTTGCCGAGTGAACTTCCGGTTGCGGTGTTACCGAGTAGAGTCCGTTTCCGGAATTCACGATGTCGAGTAGAGTCGTGTCGCATCCAGGAGTTCGCTATAATCGCGTCGCACCATCGCGTGGCGTCGGCCGTGGGCCGGCGTTGCACGTCCGGGAGTCTGGTGGTACAGCGTGTGCGGGTTCTGG
>NW_017295876.1:4428-6641 GCF_001594075.2 Trachymyrmex cornetzi | reverse complement strand
TGTGCGAGAACCGAGAGTATCGAGCGGAGCGGAGGGGCGAAGCCCCGGAGAGTACTTGTAATTGCTTCACTGCTTTAATTTATCATATTTGTTTCATTACATTTCTTTCAAATATAATTGTTCTTATTATTACGTTCTCGCGTGGTTTATTCTTGCGGCCTATCTCTCTCGCCCTCCGACAAATTTCACGCACCTCTTGTGACCCACCCCCTGCCGTCGCGAAAACGTTACGGGCAAAAGTGAGGAGCTTTCGAAAAGAGTGGCACGCTCTCTCGTGCCTGGCGCCCAACTTAGTAATAAGAATTACAATTCTGGCCGAAAAACCGCCTGGCTGTCGCAAAATTCTGCTACCGAGAGAGAGAAGATACTTTTGCGTACTTTGAGTACCGAGAACACGCGACGAAGTTGTGCCGTTGCTCGCGAGTACGGTTACACCACATATTATCAAAATTTAATAAAGCCAAACTTTGTTTCTCTTCCTCTGTGAAATCTAATTGTAATGCAGTCCATTCTTTCTTTAATGCTTTTTCATCAAAACCGCCAATAGTTTTAGCTACGAAAGAAACATCATTGAATGATTTTTCTCTATCGATATCGTATAAAGTTTCAAAATATTGGAAAACTTTTAATTTTGATAAAAATATATTATTTATAGGTAACCTTGTAGCCGGACTCGAAGCTTGTTAGTGCTATCCGGTCCCGCTTTTTCTTGTATGTCCCGGTCGCCACTCCTTTTTACCCTCCAAAGGAGAAGGTTCGTTCAGCTGGCCTTGGAAGCCGCCAGCCTCGCTCATCCCCTGCACCACTGAGTCGACTCGCCCCGAGTTATCTCGGTCGCAGAGGGAAAGGTTTCTCGTCGAATAACAACTCACTGTCTGCAGGCAACTAACACTATTCGTTTTATTTGTGAGGCTTTAGCAATTCGTATTTAAATTTGCTTGCGTGATGCCGTACCCGGGTGATTGCGCCGGACACGCACGCCTATCATTTTACACAATGCTCGCGCTTATTCGTATAACGCCGGACTCTTCGCGTGGGCGTGAACCCCCGTTCGCTCTTGAAACCGGAGGTTAGGTTGTAGCCGGACTCGAAGCTATTTGGCGCTATTCGGTCCCGCTTGCTTAACTATGTCCCGGTCGCCACTCCTTTTTACCCTCCAAAGGAGAAGGTTCGCTCGGCTGACCTCGGAAGTACCCAGCCTCGTTCGTCCCTCGCACCACGGAATATACTCGTTCCGAGTTGTCTCGGTCGCATAGGGAGAGGGTTTTGTTGAATAACAACTCACTGTTTGCAGGCAACTAACATACTTTGATTTTATTCACCAACTTTGGCAATTTATATTATCACAATGTCCGCGCTTATTCGTCTAACGCCGGATTTGTTACGTGGGCCTGAGCCCCCGTTCGCTCTCGCGGTCGCTGCAATTGAACCTTGTAACGGAACGGTCCCGCTCAACACCTTCGGAATGTCGTTGATCGCCTCGGTTTTACGCGGATTCTATCCCCGAGTACTAAATCACCAATCGTCCCGATCCGTGTCCCACATATCCGCGCGTTAACTACTTCGCGCCTCCCTTACAGGGATTGGTATCGGAATGTCCTTCGAAACCCAAAAGAGAATGTCTCACAAAATTCTACTCAGAATGGTTTCATAATTCAGAAGAGACTGCCCCATAATTCAGAAGAGAATGGCCTCGTTCGCTTCTTCGCTCGCCCTCTTATACTATCGCTCGCTCCCCACTCTCGCGCTTGCGCCTGCGCGTTATCACCTGGCGCTGTACGCGCTCGCATCATCGCGTTCGCTTTGCACGCTGTGAGTGCTCACGTTGCTTATTCATGTCACATACTTGTGTTGCTGCATTTTACAATTTAAACATTTTCTATTCTAATTATTTCTTTTCTTTTCAGGTACTCATCGACTCTGACGGATGCTGCTTCTGGAGCTCTCCCGCTACAGTCATCGGTAAGTATATAATTTAACATTTATTTACAGGTTCGCGGAATTCCCCCGCTTCACCCCCTTTTCTATATACATTATCTACACTAGTAGTACTCAGTCTTTCGATGTCACTGCGAAACTTAACGTACACCCGGTATATTCCTCAGGTTCGTATTTCGCGGACAAGTCGTTACTCTGGCCCTATTGGTCGTTACGGACGCGTTCTCCGATATCTTGAATTTTACTATTCCATAACAGGATTTATGGTACACCCG
>NW_017295876.1:2918-3757 GCF_001594075.2 Trachymyrmex cornetzi | reverse complement strand
CCGGAGCTGCTGGCGGAGGCTCCCTCCGGCTGCAAGGTACCGGCTTCATCCTCGGATCGATGGCAGCAACTGTGCAAGGTAGAATATACATTGCATGAGAGATATGTAATTTTAGGATGTAAATAAAGTAGATTATAGAGTAGGTTTAATATTAGAAATAGAATTAGAGTAAAAGAAAAGTGAAAGTAAAAGAAAAAAAAGATTAGAGTTAAACATATAGAATTAAGACTAATATTAAGGTGTAAATAGATCGTTAGAAACCCTTAAGGCCACAAAACCGTAGACACGGTATTATTTTGACAGATAACCGTATAACGGGTGACGGAAAAAAATAGTGATTCAGGATAAGAGATAAGAAATAAAGCGAATAAAATTTATTATCGAATAAACCGACTGTTAGAGTCGCGTGGTGAATTAATAAAGTGGATTAGAAATAATAACGGGTCATAGAATATACCGGGTGTTAGAATAAAGTTATGATCAAATGGTTAAAACGGGAGTAGCGAGTAAAGCCACCGTAAACGTAATCAGTAACTCGATTAGAGTACAAGTAAGCATTTACGAGTCATCGCGTATAACGGGTGATTAAATAAATTTGGTATGTAATAGTTATTGTAAGCGGATCGCAAAATGCGACCGTAATGTGTCAATGGGACATGAATTAAGAATATTGGCAAAATAGGGGATCACCACATATATCGGGTGACCATAAATTATCGTTGTTAGAAATAAGTATTGAGAATTGAGAAATATTGAACCGTTATGTTAAAGAGTAGTGTTAAACGGAATAGTTGAGTTGATTAGAGCGTACCGAATATAACGGGTAGTTAGTAAAAAAC
>NW_017295876.1:2470-2750 GCF_001594075.2 Trachymyrmex cornetzi | reverse complement strand
TTGAACGAACGTTAGATAAAACAGTATATAGAGTTTTGAGTCGATTGATATACCGTGTGTCGGTAAATTATCGTCATATAAAAATAAAAGTGAACGGATTGGGAAAAGCCACCGTAGTTATCTTATTGGACCTTAGAGCGAAGGCTAGGTAGAGTTTTGAGTTGATCGATATACCGAGAGTAGCAAAGCAGAGAGTATTCTCGCACATGGAGTACCCCGCGGGGTGAGGGACCGGGGGGAAAACTGGGCGAGAGGGGTACTGTGGTGCGGGGGGGCAGCC
>NW_017295876.1:0-236 GCF_001594075.2 Trachymyrmex cornetzi | reverse complement strand
TTCTCGTGGATAAGCGATTTGTTGTCAAGGAGGTAGCAGTTCTAAAGAATGGGAATGAATTGACACATTACATTTTTACATGCCCGATGCCATGGCGTTTTCTGACGAAAACTGACCAATCACACGCCTCATGGGTGATGACACATCATCACGGATTGCGGTGGAATGATGGAATGGTACCATATCGTATGGCGCAGCGTTTGATTTCAGAAGCTGTTGGTAGAGAAAGTGGGCCA
>NW_017295875.1:31858-33642 GCF_001594075.2 Trachymyrmex cornetzi | reverse complement strand
ATCCTTTTCCAGATTTCTTACCCTGTTTCTTGGGTGTGACCAGCATCAACGGCGCGATTATGTATTTGTACTTGTATCCCCTGTTGCTCAAAATCGACCTTGCGAATGATGCTTGTGTTTGTGCGCGCTCGTCATCAACAGCATGCTCTTGTAATTGTGCATATCGTCTTCCGTGTAGAGGACATCGTCGGGCATTCTCTTGAAAATCAACTCGTAAAGACCGGGGGTACCGGCGTATCGTACGCCGTCAATAATTATGTTGTCCGAGTCATCCACGTCGAAACGTTTATTGCCAAACGTCAATCCATCCTTGTGTAGGTAAACGCCGTACACATGATCTATACCGCTCTCTTTATCTTGCACTCCCCGCAGGACAGCCTCGACGTACTTTTGACCCAGCGGACCCAAGTTGGCTCGTAACGCCTCTTGACCTTCCGACGTTTGCAGCTGATTTTGAACCTTCGTCGCTAGCGAGTCTTCCGTCGTTTCGAAAACGTTCTCCAATGACTCTATCGTCGGTACGATTTTGGCACGTGGGGAAGAAGTTATCGGTTCGCGCGATCGATCACCGGATTTATGCAGAGTTGCGGAAGGTTCGAACGTCTCGCTCGCTTCTTCTCCCTCCTGTTGTTCCTCCTCCTCCTTCCTCTCACGTTTAGGGGCAGACTCTGCATCTTCGTCGCGTGACTCTCTCTTTGTCGCGCGCTCGCCGGGGTTGTCGGCGAAAAGTCGCAACAGCTCGATAAGAGGTTTAAAATGTCTATCCAACGCGATGCCCTCCTCGATTCTACCGGTCTTCGGAGCGAGATGTTTCTTGCGGATCGACTCGCTCGTCTTCTCGATCTCCCTCACGACTTTTTCGCGCTCGCGCACATCTGCCATGTTTGTCTCTGGTTAAGTATCGATGACGACTGGTTACGGTATCGCGAACTCGTTAAATCATTTTCTGTATCGTCCATTTGTGAGCGCACTGTCTTTGTCTATCACTACGAAACCATATTTTTGTTGCCAACAGTCGCGGCACAACGCGTAAAATTCGTCATATGACATGTCGGTATTCACATGATCGTTGTAAACATGTTTCAAGTTGGAACCATCCTGTTTGAACAGGATCAGCAGGTTCGCGTTGTCACGTATCAGATGTTTAGGTATCCTCGCGTACGTCTGACAGATATAGAAGCAGTCGACGTTCGCGTGGCGACCCTACGAAAAGAATTATCTCACCGCATCCTGCTTTTCGCATGCCACGTCATCAAAGATAAAAATAGAATTTGGACGCGCCTCGCTCGGTGGAACGATCGTCGCTGTTGTTGGAGAATGTAAAGTAGCCGATTTCGTCGATAGATGTAAACAAATTTTCGAGATATTGATACTTTGGCTATTGCAACGATTTCGAGTAGACGTACACGTTCTCGAAACGTACGCCGTTCGGACTCTCAAGTAAGCTTAAGAGAACGTTGGTTTTACCGCAATTCGACGGGCCGCAAATGATCGCGCGTATAGTATTCGGCAGCATTTCGCCATGCTTGCGCTTCTCCACGCCGCTTCCCATTATTCGCGATTTCGCATCGCAATTCGTGACGCGTATCGCCAGCGGTTGCAATACGAATTTCATGCTCGCACTACGGGCTGTGCGCTCTCGACCGCCTATTTAAAGGCGCGCGAATCTGCGAGTCGCGCAGTAATAACATGTAACTCGCGCTGTGTCATCCTTCCGACATTCTGGATTTGAGCGCCGAGCAGTTGCAGTATATACCGAGGATCGTACTGTTACGAGTGTACTG
>NW_017295875.1:31327-31597 GCF_001594075.2 Trachymyrmex cornetzi | reverse complement strand
GCGATTAGCCAGAGGTGATACGGGTATAAATCCGCTGGACGCGGCGTGTCTAGAACACGACATTGCGTATTCTCGGAGCAACGGTCTCACCGATAGACACGCGGCGGACAAGGTACTCGCCGATAAAGCGCTAAGACGCGTCACCGCGAGAGATTCGGCTTTGAGCGAGAGTGCCGCCGCTGCTGCCGTTTGGGCAGCGATGAAAACCAAAACCAAGATCGGTATGGGCATGAAACCGAAGAAGACGATGAGGAAAAACACAACGAAAAA
>NW_017295875.1:28072-30923 GCF_001594075.2 Trachymyrmex cornetzi | reverse complement strand
GATGCGACGGGACCCGGTACTCACTGGGTAGCGTACGCGAAGAGAAACAACCGCGTCGTGTACTTCGATAGCTTTGGTAATCTTCGACCGCCCAAGGAACTGGTGCGATATTTCGGGAACGGTGCTACGACGATAGAGAACAATCGCACGTCCTATCAAACGTATGATCAGAGCTTCTGCGGACAGATGTGCCTGTGGTTTCTACGAACAGTTGACGCTCGTGAATTTAAAAAGCTCGATGAGGTGCCGTGAAATCTCAGTATTTGTCGAACGTCGTACGCGAAGAGAAACAACCGCGTCGTGTACTTCGATAGCTTTGGTAATCTTCGCTCGCCCAAGGAACTGGTGCGATATTTCGGGAACGGTGCTACGACGATAGAGAACAATCGCACGTCCTATCAAACGTATGATCAGAGCTTCTGCGGACAGATGTGCCTGTGGTTTCTACGAACGGTTGACGCTCGTGAATTTAAAAAGCTCGATGAGGTGCCGTGAAATCTCAGTATTTGTCGAACGCTTTTCCCGTCATGTCATTGACACTTACACTGAGCGGCAAGAGCAGCCTCCTCGCGGCGAACTACTTCCCCGCCATAGATTTGAGTGACAATGATTACGAGCTCGGTCTGATGATTTTCGAGATTTATCACACGACAGCGAACGTAAACGAATCAAACAATAAATTTTATTTCGACAAAGACGACGCAGAAATTACAATTCCCGAAGGTTCGTACGAAGTACGAGACGTAAATGAATTTTTGAAACGTGCGATTTTGCATTCATGCCGCGACGCGCTTGAAACCGTTGACAACTATAACAGCGACTATAACACCGATGATGACGACGATGGCGAACGTGCGGAATATCCTATAACAATCCGCGCAAACTACAACACGATGAGATGCGAGATTAGATGCGCCTACAGAATAAACTTTGGCAAGCTCAACAGCATTGGATCGCTGCTGGGATTCTCGTCGAAGCGTATACTGCGACCGCAAAAATGGCACGAATCGGACGTGTCGATCAACATAATGAACGTAAACGTTATCCGCGTAGAGTGTAACGTGACCGCGGGTGCATACAGCAACGGCAAAGGTGCACACACGATACACGAATTTTCACCGAGCGTACCACCGGGATATAAGATATCGGAAAGGTACCGCGCAGATCATTTACTTGCCGATCACCGCAAGGAGCATTACGGATCTAACGATACGCGTCGCCGACCAGAACGGACGATTGCTCGATTTTCGCGGAGAGGAGATCACCGTCAGATTACACGTGCGACAGCGACAGCGATAACGGGAGAGTGAGATGCTTGTATTGAACGGAGCGGAGCGCACGCAGAAAGATAACGAATTCATTACAAGGCCGGTGACGTCACAGCTCGATAACAATCGCTCATCTGGCTGCATCAGCAAGAAGAAGCTTAGCGCGTCGAATGTTAAATTTTTACAATCTTTGGGATTCGCGGTGCGCAACTTTTGAAATGATTGATATCTTGAATATTACCGGTGAGCCGATCTTTGACGATCGCATCGTTAAGATCGAGACTCACACGTACAACCTGTTCGCCAATACAACTTTCGGATACAGTGATGAAATAAGAATACCAATACACCAACAGGATTTGTACACGTTGCCGTGCGAAAGTTTTCTTTACGTCGAAGGAAGATTGACGGTGAAAAAGAAAAACGATCAGACGCCTACGACGCTTGTAAATAATTGTGTGGCATTCATGTTTGATTGAACTCAACGGCGTGGAGATTGACCGCAGCAGAAACGTAGGCATAACTAGCACGCTCAAGAATTACGTGTCGCTGACGTACGATAAAGCTTTGATTGCGCTCAACGCTGGATGGAACACTAGATCCGACACGGAGGAAGGACACTTTAATTTTTGCGTACCGCTCAGCATGCTGTTGGGCTTTTGCGAAGATTACAAACGCCTGATCGTCAATGCTCGCCACGAATTGATTTTGATACGAGCGCGCAACGACAACAATTGCTTGGTGGGAAATCCTGTTACGGAGTTTGAAATTGAACTATTTAAAGTACAGTAGCGGATGCCTCACGTTGCGTTAAACGAGATCAATAAATTATCAATGCTGCGAACATTGGAAAGCGGTCGTTATCTGAGCATGAGTTGTCGCTCGTGAGATCTGTACGAGTATCCTCTGCTACAGAATACGACAAAGCATTCATGGGCCGTAAAAACGGCAACTCAGCTTGAGAAACCGCGATACGTTATCTTTGCTCTGCAGACTGGTCGAAAAAATGTCATGTCACAAAATGGTAGCGTGTTCGACGATTGTAATTTGAGTAACGTGAAATTTTATTTAAATTCAACGTTTTATCCGTACGGCGATTTAAATCTGGATTTTAGCAAACAGAGATACGCCGTCCTGTTTGATATGTACGCCCGTTTTCGTAGAGCGTATTATGGAAACGATTGCTTCGAAGGGCTACTCAACGTGCTCTCATTTACCGAGGAAGGACCTTTTGTAGTCATTGATTGTTCGCGACAAAACGAATCCGTCAAGTGCGCCACTGTGTACGTGCGCATAGAATTTGACTGCAAGGAGAATGTACCTGCAAATACTACAGCCTATTGTCTCATCATACAAGATCGCGTGGTTCAGTTGTCCTATGCCATGGAGTTTCTTGACAAAATCAGAAAAGTATTGCGCTTCCTGGCTGAGTGCTTATCACCATGGATTGCAATGGGAAGACGGGATGATCCAGTACACCATGGTGAAACACCTGATTACAATGGCTGTAATTGGCGTGGAAGAGAATGATGACAATAAGGCTCTCATATACGTTAAAGGACGTGAAAAATGCGAATGGCTGG
>NW_017295875.1:26863-28005 GCF_001594075.2 Trachymyrmex cornetzi | reverse complement strand
TTTACATAATCTAGATGTTACCAATACTATGCGATGTGGAAAACATATTAAGAATTGTGCGTTACAAAATGTATTTAAAATACATAACTGGTGGTCACAACGCCAAAAAAAAATGTATCAAGTTTAAAGAATAAAACATATTTTTTTTTAAATATGTTATAAATTTCTTTTCCTTTCCCTTCCTTTGTAATATATAAACGTATGTATAAACGTATGTACGTATAAACGTATGTAAAAACGTATGTATAAACGTATGTGCTGTAACCGTACTCGCGAGCAACGGCACAACTTCGTCGCGCGTTCTTGGTACTCAAAAGTACGCAAAAGTATCTTCTCTCCCTCGGTAGTGGAATTTTGCGACAGCCAGGCGGTTTTTCGCCAAAATTGTAATTCTTATTCTAAGTTGGGCGCCAGGCACGAGAGAGCGTGCCACTCTTTCCGAAATCTTCTCACTTTTGTTCGTAACCGATTCGCGACGGCAGGGGGTGGGTCGCAAGAGGTGTGGGAAATTTGTCGGAGGGCGAGAGAGATAGGCCACAATAATAAACCACGCGAGAGCGTAATAATAAGAACAATTATATTTGAAAGTAATGTGATAAAGTAAATATGATAAATTACATTAGTGAAGGAATTACAAGTACTTTCCGGAGCTTCGCTCCTCCGCTCTACTCGATACTCTCGGTACTCGCACCGAGAGCCGCTAACTTAATCCTAACGCCGGATGCCGGTCATACGCTACCGCACGAGCCCCAACCTCTCCCGCGGTATCTTCCGACAGTGTCAAACGCCCGCCCCTCGACAGCCGGCCAGAACCCGTACACGCTGTACCACCAGACTCCCGGACGTGCAACGCCGGCCCGCGACCGACGCCACGCGATGGTGCGATGCGATTATAGCGAATTCCTTTATGCGACACGACTCTACTCGACAGCGTGAATTCTGGAAACGGACTCTACTCAGTAACACCGCAATCGGAAGTTCACTCGGCAATGCGACAACCCTCGTTCCGAGGCGACAGCACAACGCTCGGCGATGTAATTATAGCAAACGCGTCCCGTGACGCGATACTAAACGATAACGCAACTACAATAAGCGTCATTACGCGACACGATGAGACTCGACAACGCGACCATTCCGCGCGT
>NW_017295875.1:25267-26038 GCF_001594075.2 Trachymyrmex cornetzi | reverse complement strand
ACGTATGTAAAGAACGTATGTATAAACGTATGTATAAACGTATGTATGAACGTATGTATGAACGTATGTATAAACGTATGTATAAACGTATGTATAAACGTATGTATAAACGTATGTACGTATAAACGTATGTATAAACGTATGTATGTATAAACGTGTTGTGACACGTTTGGAATTCTTGAAAAGAGGGGGACGGCCTGCCCCTTCTTCGATTTTAGAAGGAAGACCAAATACGAGTTATCACAATTTACGAGAATGCGATCAGTCTTGCGATACCCGCTTGTACGAAAGGTCCAACAGCAGCAGCGGCAGCAGCAACAGCAATGTACTCCGCTGTAGGAAGCAACACACGAATAAATTATTACGTTCCACTTCAGAATAATGTAGAGACTCATCATTTACGGAAAGATGTGCCAAGTAAGTTTAAGAATCCTCCATTTTTTTAATACTTTTTCAAATTAACTATTTAATTAATTATTTAATATTTCTTTTATATTTTTCTCTATAGCGCGCCCGTGCATCGTGCGGTTCGCATACTAGGCAGGAAATACGCATTGACACGTACGGGATACAAATTTCTAGAAATTGATATCAACGTTGGTCCACCGAGCTACGTGGAGATTGTGTTTAAAAAATGGATCGCAGTGCTACATCCCTGCTAAGAGATTCCGGGAACTACATGCAATAGACAAGGGCCGCGGAGGAAAACTAGTCCGCCGCACACTCTGCGCAGGCGTTTTTGCCAGAATCAAGCAAGCAATGGCCGCTCTC
>NW_017295875.1:22208-24927 GCF_001594075.2 Trachymyrmex cornetzi | reverse complement strand
CTCTCTCTCTCTCTCTCTCTCTCTCTCTCTCTCTCTCTCTCTCTCTCTCAAGATCGGCTTGAGCACAGGCAAATCTTCAGAACATGGTCTGAAGGGAGGATCTCGAGAGATATTCTCTAATCTTCAGAACACGGTCTGAAGAAAGGCACTGTGGTCTTATTCTTTTATACATGTTTATTCTCTATGGGTGATCTCACGACCACAGTGTGTTCCAAGAAATGGAACCTCTTCTCTAGAGTTGTAGTCTTACCCTCACAGTCACTCTCGAGACTACAAAACTATTTATAAAGGTGCATTCTCTACTCAATATAAAGGTGCAATCTCTACTCAATATAAAATTATATTCTCTAATCAACATATTAAGGCTAACTTAAACTAACTGTCTACAAGCAATTAAGCTACCCTCAACAATAAGCATATGAGTCTTGGAATGCTTGTCAGAACGTGGTGATCTCGAATATACGCATTAGAAAAAATACACTTACTTCAATTTACAGATAACCATTTATCTTTAACAAATATTATAATTATGGTAAACTCGATGATTTTCTCACAATGCAGAGTCCTCTCAAGCATATTTTCATTACAACTTGTTAACCTATTCCAGCATAGAAATAAATGCTTATTTTTCTATATTGTTCATTCAACTTTAACTATCTTTATCTTAACCATTTCAATTTGATTTACTTCAAACATATGTATCATCGACTCAAGGAAGGGCTTCATGTCTTTGGTTGTTGCTGTCATATAGAGAACATCAAGTTTATTACTGCTACTGGAAATAGACTATAACTCCTTATAATTAAAACTGTTTTATAACTTTAATAAATATTTACAGATTTTATTTTCAGTATTGATTTTATCTAATTTATGATAAACGCCTTTCAGATAAACCAATATCTATACAGATTGCGATAGGAGATAATCGTGGAAATGAATTAATACTATCTATCGAAACATGGAAAGGACTCTATGAACAACGTTGGAACATTCAAAACTGCCTTCGGAATCACTGCAAGGGCAATTCTATTACCGTTGGACCGCTGACTGTGCGATTCAGTACGATTGAAAATGCTAAAATTGTATGCTTGGAATCATCCGACGTACGTTTAATGATGACTGAATCAACAATATTGTTTATGTTCAACTTAGATAAATGCATTGAATTAGCATTCGATCAATTGGTTGGTATCTAGCGCGAAAGACTTTTGACTCACGTGACAATGCGTCGCGCTGTGCAATGTCTCCCGCTGTTCGCTCGACAAAGTTTCCATGGGGACATTAGCTGTTAAAATTTTTTTTACGCAATGTGCTAAACTTCTTAGTTTTTCGTCGAACCATGAAACGCAATCCGGATCGCGATGAAATCGATATTTTGATAGCGAATTGTCGTACGAACAGCGCACGTAGTATCCTATGCTAAATACTTGATGACGATGTTGATACGTGAGCGTAGATGCTTCCTGATCGCTATCAGTTTTCTCGAAGATGCATTCTAGATCAGCGTAAATGACAAATGGAACTCGTTCATTCCTATTATAGTTGTTAAAGCTCAACCACTTGTCGTTGCTCGGTAGTCGGATAGCGCAGTCGTTTATCCGTTGGCAATCTACCATGTGTAACTGCAATTTCTCGTTGGAATAAAAATAATGTAAACAGCTGCAAATGAAAAATAAATAATGGTTTTTTAATTTTATTTTTTTAAAAAAAGAATTTGCTTTTATTAATCATATACTTACCGATTGCAAATGTACTTTTGGCCGTGATGTTTATTCAATTGCGTGCTCATGAGCCGAGACAGATTCTTGATCCATGCGAAATGGCCCACATTGTCGTCTCGCGGATCTCGCAAATATGTATAATACATTGATATGTTTCTCCTTTTTGTCGTCAGCGAGTCATATCCGGAGAACGTACATTTCGTTACGTCTTTCAACGATATAGGAAATTCTATATTTTGGAAATTCAGCACCATCGTATACTATGGGTAGGAAGATTCACGATCCGCGTTTCTTTCGGCTGGATACAGAGCGGCGACCACCGACCACGCGAACCATACATTGTCCATCGATCGCACGTTAATCATCGCTTTCTTTGTCATTATCTCTCGCGGCACTTCGAAGCGACATCCCGCGCGCAATGGATTACACTTATTGATGTTGTAACGTCCGGTGCGCCTACAATATAACGCCCCGTCCGTTTACCAAGCGAGCGCGAGCACGAAATATAGCGAACGATATAATACGTGCCAACTACAAGCGCGTGTAGCTATAGGCCAAGCCATCGAAACCGTCGCGTTCGAACGCCGCGCATACCGCGCCTGCGCCAAAACATAAATGCCGAAAGCGATGCAGGATGCACTTTTACGAGAAAACACCGTTAACACGATGTAAGGAATAATCAAGATAACAACTGACCTCGACGCAGCTGCTGGGAAAAACCGCAGACCTGCGGGAAAACTATAAAAACGCATAACACCAATGCAATGCATCGTCGCGCAACCACGAATGCACCCACCGGTCACAAAAAGGCCCTGCATACGAATAAAACCACCGCGGATAGAACCAAAGCGCACGTAATCGAGAAAAGGCCTTAAATAAACATCAAATTCCACGCGCACAAGGAACAAAAGGATCCGAAACGATACATGAAACCTATAATGAAAAAGCGCGCAGGAAACAAGTGCAAGCCCCGCCGCAACGAGCTGCGATACACGATA
>NW_017295875.1:13145-21940 GCF_001594075.2 Trachymyrmex cornetzi | reverse complement strand
CCGCAGATCCCGCACAAAAACCTGCCCCGATCGTGCGCCAACCACGGCGTCTGACGGGCTACTTCCTCTCCCCGTTTCGACAGCGCTGACCATAGCAACGCCGAAGCTAAATCCCTGCGGAACTCTAAACGAGCGCCTTTCTCGGCGTCGAGGCCTCCGTACTCCTACCCGCCTTTTTCCAACCATCATTTTCATAACGTTTCTTTTGGGCATAGATGTCTCTGAAGAAACGGCCGCGCGGCAAACGAGGGGGCTGGCGGGTCCATTTGAAGAGACTCCAGCGGGAGCTCCTTAACGGAGGGGAATTTAACCCTTTCCACCATTGGAAGGAGGACCTGGGGGGAACCGAAAGGGTCACCGCCGTCACTCCGACTCCTCCATCCGGGATCACGGACGCCGAATCTCGATCACTCGAAATCGAATCTCGCAAGCCTACAGCCGTCACGCCACCACCGCCGCGACCGAGGCCCTCTTCGTCTCCGCCTTACGTGGCGCCCACGCAAGGCCACTAGGCCTGTAATTATAACATCTAAACCACTCAACATTAAAATAATAGAGTCGTAATCACTTGCCTACTTCAATTATTTGCCCTTAAGGCCTTCTTATATCCTTCCCTGTCCTTCCTAACGGAGAGCGTAGATAGAGAGATTTGCGAAATGAAGTCAACTGACGCATCCTCTAAACTCTCCACATTATTTTGTTGGAAGAACATGAAAGGCTAATCATTTAAAACTCAAGCAATCAATTATCTCCGAAATTCGTGCTCGCTTCTGAGCACTGGTGACAACTGCCGATTCCTAACGAAAGAAAAATGCGTCAAAACACCGTGTAGAAGCCAAGGCTTCGCCCCGCGCGCCCCGCTCCGCGCTCACGTTCCCACAAAGTTATGCCGCGTCTCGTGACCGCGAAAGTATCGCGCTCAGGACGTGACAGATGTTTATTGTAAGATTCATGATTCATTGTCACGTTCTTGAAACTCCTCGAGAGATGCCAACGTGGGTTCGATAACGTGCCGCTCGTATCACTCACGCAAGTTCGATGTTTGAAAGAGTTCATAGTTTTTAGTATAATACTTTTATTGGCACGTTTATCACCCGTCGCAAATTCACCGTTAAATATGGTGTTTACTTTTATCCAGTTGTGTCTTTCTATTGTGTCTTGCACTCGCTCGAGCACTACACTGCTCATGTTTTCTAAAAATCGTCGCGGCTCCATATAGTCCGCGTTAATTACCGCACCGGTTAAAATTCGATTTTCAAACGCCGCATCGATCTCTCGCCAAACAAGATCTTTCCGCGTTATTGTCACTGTTATTGCTAGTGCTCGCTTAATCACCACCAAAATGTAGAATTCTTTCTAATTGAGTTTTTGTACCCTCGAGTCATGCAATTGTAACGATTAGAGATTGTCTACATCCAATGGAGAGCCGTGGACGCTTGACATGTTTGCATTCTTCAAGCTGTTTAATTAATTCATTGCACTCTATCCACGCGAAACACTCCTTCAAGATAGCAATTTGGTGGGATCGATTCAACAGCGCTCTGTTTGACTGAAATTTCGATCCATGTTTTTACAACGATTTACTAACAGTAAGATAAGTTCGCTCTCGTAGATTTCAACGTACTATAATATGGCACATTTCTAGACTGAATTCATTTTCGTCTGTAATTCCCTCTTTTCAGAGTAGAGCATTATGTGATCATTTTCAAAGTATGCTTAAAAAAAACGCTTATAAAAATTTATGAAAATACAATTCTATCGAGTTTCACTTACATGTACACTTCTACTAACTTTGTAACACATTGCAAAAAACATGTTCGATTGTCATTTCCCTTCCAAAAAAAGAATAAACGATCAAGGCTCTTTTATCAAGGGAGGCATTGCGTTTCAATATCATCGATTTTGATAGCAGTCAGATGTTGGCGCTCAATCGATTAATTATGAAACTTGGTCGTATTTAGGTATTTAAAATAACTAATCAATGTTGTTTCTAGAAAAATTACGTTACGCTATATCTTGGTCGAAAAACGGTTGGAGCATATACCGGCGAATACTCTTTGTAAAACTTTTCATTTTATAATTATTTGTTTTTTGTATTGTTTTTTGTTCATGGCAATATTTCCTTTTTTCGTGATGTTTTTTTGTTATCTTGTACGTGACTGCAGTCCCCAAAATATGTGATGCCTTACTGCCACTCCGCATGATGTCTTACCACCGCCACCGAAAAATCCCGTGCGCCCCGCATATCCCTTGGAGTTGCCGAGTTAAAACTCTCATAGCATTACTAGTTAAATCACGGGAGTGCAAACGTCACACAGGAAAATGCGAATCCCAATGCGCATAGTGCTCCAGTCTATTCCATCTCTTTTGCTCCCTGAGCGATATCTCCTTACCCTTTGGCGGCGTACATCAACACGGTGGCATTTCCTCCCCCGTACTTATTAAATCCGAGCACTCGTGGACACTTACATACCATTCTGAGTGCACCCCCCTGCCGGTCGCTGTGAGCTCATACCCGAGCACACGGCCGACATCCAAGCGGAGAACAAAAGCTCTCTCAGAGCTCCCCGCCGCTCAAGCCTTATGAAACATCGTTCTCCGTCATTTGTCCTTCCTGTCCCGACTGCTCTACAAAGGAAAAAGGAGCAAAATGCCTCAAGTTCTCGTCCCTCCCTCACGTAACACCACTACCTTTTAGCGTATCAAACATCGGGTAATTCTCGCTCACGTGCGGTCGCAGTTTGCACTCTCGAATGCGTGACGTTGAAATTTGTTTCTTCCCGATCGCGCCAAATCTAGTAGTGCGAAATGTTCGCAGAAGCGAGTTATGGACAGCGTGAAATTGGCCAGGCTCTCTGCAGCCTGGTGCGGAAGTACTACCAGGTCATCTCCTTTGATCCGTGAGTATTTGCAGACCTCCGATGGATTCAAGAAAGCCCCGTGTATTATCTGATTCCGGCAAACCATTCGGATTCTCCACCAGCGCGCGCAATCTGCCGGCTGCTCCCACGAATGATAAGGATCGAGGCGGTATTCGTGCTATAGGGTACAGTGAGGTAATATTTGTGTGTGTGAATAATATCAAACATTTTAAATTCTCAAAGAATAAGAATTTTATCGTTACTTTGAATATATAGCAGGAAACTTACATATTTAAGGAATATTTACTAAAGTATAAAAAAATTAATCTTTAAATCTTGAGACGTAGTACCATTATCCGATGCCCTCTTACAATTTTAATGAAGCTCAATTTTGAGGAGCAATTTGGATATCTGAAAGAGTAATTTGAATAACATTGAAAATGAACATTAAAATTATAACAAATCCAAACTTTATATTATATTAAAATACGTGAACTCGTCTATAAAATTTGGCCCTGTTTGCATACTTTCTACGTAAATTTTATAAAAGCTTAAGAAAGCAGAATATATTCTTATAAACTGCAATAACAACCGAAATTCTCTACCTACCTTGCTTAATATAAAACTTTCCACATCCACAGACTTCCATATACACAGATATCTTTTCTCAAACCTACATGAATATGTAGGCTATAATATCTTCTTTGTAACTGTGATAGATATATCGCCATTACCTCAGCTAAAAATGCATTTCGCAAAAATATAATTTTCATCCGAAGAATATCGCGTTCTCGGGATCGCGAGAGAACACACACGAATATCTCGATTCAAAGACCTGCTCAGCTGTTCAAGTCAGAAAAAAAGGACAACATAGAGAGGTAGACACGAGACGGTTATATCGACGAGCGGAAACAACGGCAGCGAAAGCGGGTAATAATCATCGACGCGTTATGAACCACATTTATTTATCGGAGCGTGTGCCAAATAATCTGACAATGCAGTCGAGCGCAATATTGCATATGCTATAACCCACTAGGGAAATAAGATGCAATTCGCGAAGAAAACTAAACCGCTAGATTACGTATATTTTAAATCGAATTTCGAAGCCTTCTAGAACAGTCGAAAAACAAATCGGTTTCTTCGGGTATGAGGTCGAATGAGCAATCGAGAAAGGAGAACTTCTCCGCAGACTCTCGTCATGTTAAGTCATGTAAGCTGACGCACTCGGAATAAAAACTTTGATTTATGATTAAGTTGAGTCGATCATTAGTACTTGCCACAACCGTAACCATATCACATTTCGAATCCAGTATAGGGGAGTGAAATTAGATTTTAGCTTCGGAAAAAGTCTCCGATCAAAAATTTTTTTTGGCAGTTATTAAGGAAGGTGTGTACAACATATCAATTTGTGTCAGCGTGAAAGTGTCCGCTACATTTTTTATTTAACAATTAAGGTGCCAAAATATGGTTTTTTGCATATAACTTTTTAAATTCAATTTTTATCAAAAAACTAATTGCGCCATTCGAAAGAGCAGGAAATTTCACGTAAGAAACCCATATTACATTTGTTTATTAAATTTATACTGACGAACCAGCAATTTATTAACTAACGCTCCTATTCACGTTGCGTCGACCATCCGCTGTGCTCGACAGTCAGTTCGCTTGAGCGCGCGCGCCGCACAGAAATGGCTGTAACTTTTTACAGACAACAAAAAATGACATGGGCCAAATTGGGTGTTCAAAAAGGATGTTTTTTTGGTAGTATTACATCATTGAAATATTTTTTTAGTATTGTGAACATTATATATATCAGCTTGAATATACGTGTTTCAAGAATATAAGGTTATTTCGTTAAATTCGATGGAATGTAAGAAAAAGTACGCCAAAAAAATTAGTACCTATGCGGATATTACATTTAAAGGTATGATCTAAAATACGTGTTTTTGCAAAAAAAGTACAAAAATTTTTTTTCACAAAATCTAGGCCTTCAAAGTTGGTTAATATTCAAAAATTCAATTTTTATACTTTACGTCTCCCTCTTTGATCGTCTGTAAAACAGTTTAAAAAAATGATATCGACAATTTGTAGGTGGTCATTTTAAAGCTTATGATGTGTACTTTAAGATAGTATAGTTTATTTTGGAATAATAGATGTCTTTTGCACTTTTTTTTAAAGAATTAACACAGGAATATAATTGTAGCCGAAAAATTATGAAAATTGGAGTATAAAGTAATGAAGTTTAATGAAAAAAAAATTTTTTTTTACACTTTCAGTGCATGGAGGTGGTTATTAAGATATAAATCTTGACGAATTGAAATGAAAAAAATTTTTTTTTATTTCTGAATCATTGTGACATAAAAAAAAACGTAAATTCGGCGTAAAAATTTGAAAATAACAAGACTTTGCACAAAATGGCAGACATATTTTACAAGAAAAACAGCAGTAGTAAAGATATTTTTGACGCTGGTGAGCAGTGCACATTGATTTTATATGGAGCGTCAAAGTCGGACAACGATCTCAACAAATATAGATACAAATGTTTTGTCAGAGGCGTCTCTAAACGGCGCAAAATGTCTCTCGCGTTTTTACCGCCTACGGATGACTCAGCTCGACATTTCAAACGAATATATCTCCAAGTACAGCAATGGTTAGGACAAGGCGAAAGTTTCTCTGCAAATGACTGGGGATGGATTCAAAAAGATTTTTTACATCCCATTTCAATGACGAAGTCTCCAGTCCCTGAAAAACTATTAAAAAATTTATTTTGCAGTTGTAAAAGCGGCTGCGAGAATAACTGCGGATGTAAAAAAACAAGTTTATACTGCAGCACTGCCTGCTTAACTTGCAGTGGCGTGGACTGCCTGAACGCACCTCCAATTGAAGACATCATCGAAACTGACACAATAGGCGATGTTCAAGACTCAGAAGAGACCGATTCATAAACATATTTCTTATATTAAACAACATTATATGAATTTATTATGTTTATACTTTTTCATTAAAACGGTCCTTATCAGACAAACCATCTTCATTTTTCTTTCATTTGACCTTAAATTGTTCAGTCGTCGTTAAGTTCGTCGTTAAGTCGTCGTTAAGTCGTCGTTAAGTTCGTCGTCATTTTATATTTCTTAAATGTAATATAAATTTGGTTATTGCAATATCCAGAAACCCTTGAAAAATAATTTTTTTCGGTTTATTTTACAATATTTCACATTTTCATCGGCCATATTGACTCCGCCATTTTGAATTTTTTAAATCTGACATCAAATTCGTGTTCAGCATACCCGAGAACCCCCAGGAAACAATTTTCATAATTTTTCATCGTATTATAATCGAGATATTTCATTTTACTACTAATTTTCCAGTTATTTGTTATTATTTAATTAAGGGGTGATTAGCGGAAATTTTCAAGATAGCACATTTTTCTTAGACAATATTTTGAAGCGATTGGCGAAGGTTTCATAAAAAAATATGGATCGCAGACTTATTCCGAAGTTATAGCCTTATTTCGCCTAATTTGACTCCCCTAGTAATAACCATCAAACTACTAACCCCAAATATAAAACATGACGTCACAAATTTTTTTTAAATTCTTGCAAACGCTTACTATTATCCAAATTTACCCGTTATTCGAATTACCCTGCTGTACCCTAAGGGTGGTGCTGGCTCCGCAGTCGTAATCCGTGATTCGCAATTGCTCGGAGAAGCCGAGCAAACGACTCACAGGCGCGTCCGCTCGAGTATCGTGGATAGATGTGTGTATACACGCGCAAAATTTAAAATAAATAAGTATACGAGACTCAGTTACTAGGATAGTTCATAATTTAATACTCCTTGAATTTCGCTCCGCTAAGTCCCCCAAAAAACTTCCTATTTTTCTCTCATCTCAAACATCTCAGACGTAAAATCAGATTTAAGAGCCTCGCTGAGCTAACGCTCACGTTGTCAGTCCCCGCGACACTCCTAAATCTAGAATATGACAATAAGTATACATTACCAATGACTTAATAAATAGTAAACAAAAGATACTAATTACTAAACGTCGCCGAATATTGGTTCTCAATAATTTTTTACTTAAGTATTATCTGTGGAGACACTGGTAGTGTCTCGGCGCTAAACTGCGCGAAGCGACACTGCCGTACCTCCTTTACGCGAACCGACGAGTTGAGGCAGATCGAGATTATCGGATCTCAATAACGGCTGAACCAATCGCGTTCCATGTATGCTCAATCGATAGCCACCACACGGATTGTATGATAAAAGAGCTTTTATTTTTTTTCTACGTGCCCTACGAGCGGAGATATCGCGACGCAAAGTCCGGTCTGTGATAAATTTCACCTCATTTTAAGAAACGTCGTCGTCATTATTGTCATTATAATTATCATCGTCGAACCAGGAGAAAATGTCCATCTCGTTTTTTCAACAATAGAGGGCTTTTGATTTAACCTAGTGATGGCAGCATTGCACATTCGAACGTGATCAACCTCACATGACGGCTGTGATAATCAGCGATGGCAACATTGTCACATATATACGATGATTTGTCGTTGAAGATCTAGGTATTTACCGCTTCGAGGAAGAGGGTGTATATATAAATATTCAGGAATTAAGCGTCTAGATGTTCGCCGTCGAGGAATTAAGCGTCTAGATGTTTGTCAAGGAAATGAGTGTCTAGGTCGAAGAAATGGGTGTCCAGGTGATCGCCATCGAGGAAGTGGGTGTCTAGGTGTTCGCCGTCGAGGAAATGAGTGTCTAGGTGTTCGCCGTCGAGGAAGTTGGTGTCTAGGTGTTTGCCATCGAGGAAATGAGTGTCTAGGTGATCGCCATCAAGGAAGTTGGTGTCTAGGTGTTCGCTATTAGGGAAATGGGTGTCTAGGTATTCGCCGTCGAGGAAGTTGGTGTCTAAGTGTTCGCCATCGAGGAAATGAGTGTCTAGGTATTCATCGTCGAGGAAGTGGGTGTCTAGGTGTTCGCTATCGAGAAAATGAGTGTCTAGGTGTTCGGCGTCGAGGAAGTGGGTGTCTAGGTGTTCGCCGTCGAGGAAATGAGTGTCTAGGTGTTCGCCGACGAATAAATGGATGTCTAGATGTTCGCCGTCGAGGAAGTTGGTGTCTAGGTGTTTGCCATCGAGGAAATGAGTGTCTAGGTGATCGCCGTCGAGGAAATGGGTGTCTAGGTGTTCGCTATTGGAGAAATGGGTGTCTAGGTATTCGCCGTCGAAGAAATGAGTGTCTAGGTGTTCGCCGTCGAAGAAGTGAATGTCTAGGTGTTGTCTTCAGGTTCGCCGTCGAGGAAATGTGTGTCTAGGTGTTCGCTGTTGAAGAAGTGGGTGTCTAGGTATTCGCCTTCGAGGAAGTGGGTATCAAGGTGTTCGCTTTTAAGAAAGTGGGTGTGTAGGTGTTTGTTTCGAGGAAATGGGTGTCCAGGTGTTCGCCTCTTATTCCGACAGGTTTGACTCTAGATAGCAAGAGGTAAATGTGGCATTTAGTATTAACCGTTAAGCTATTCAGGTTAGAATCTGTCACATCGAGGGAATAGAGGAACACGTATGAACACGTGAGGCTAGAATAAATATTCTCTGCTGTTCAATTAATATTATCTTATAAAATTTGTAGTAACTTTTATTGCAATATTCTTTCGTACGCAGGTTTAAGGAAGTGTCTGCAATGCAGTAGAAAGCGTGTATATGTATACTTGAATTTAAAAGATAATGATTTATTTTTATGGTAATTTTCTCATTATTAAAAACATACAATATAAAAATGAGTAAAGGACTCTTATAATTTAAACATAAAACAATAAGTAAAAAACAATTAATTAGAAATATACAATATAAACATGAGTGAAAGACTTATAATTCAAACATAAAACAATAAGTGAAGAACAATTAATGCCCATTTCCACCAACGTGAATTAACTTTAATCTCGGTTCAA
>NW_017295875.1:11753-12044 GCF_001594075.2 Trachymyrmex cornetzi | reverse complement strand
ATGGAAAAAGTCAATGGGGACTAAATATGGAAAGGGGGAAGAAGGAATGTACACTGCTATGTGTACATCAGGAGGATGTCCGGTTATGGCGGCGCAGATTTCTTCGAAATCTCACTGCTGATCGATTCTCATTAAAATTCGCGAAGTGGCAAAAGAGAAAAGAAAGGGGGGAACTTACTGTTATTTGACAGAACGGTGAGACTGGATTTTTAGCCCTCGGTCCTTTGGTCTCGGTTTGGCCTCTCCAACGGCGCACTGATTTTAATGTTTTTAGTATGGTTAAAAATGTAC
>NW_017295875.1:10427-10785 GCF_001594075.2 Trachymyrmex cornetzi | reverse complement strand
GTGGCTGGAGACTTCTCTCGGATTTGTGTTATCACTTGGATTTGTTCATATCTTACTTCGTTGATTGAACGGTCGCGAAACGAAGAAATCGTGGAATCCACCGGACGTAACACATGATATCGACAAGAATAAAAAACGAAATTAAAGGGGAAGAGTGTACCTTTTAGAAAAAAAATAATAGGAACGATAGTTTTTGAAAAAATAGCTTAATTTTTTAACCTCAAAATGTAGTGAGTAATTACACAAAAGTACATTAGTAAAGGAACATTTTATTTCAAAATTAGAAAAAAGATACTGTGAGGTGACATTTTGTCCGTCACTGTGCGGACTTGTCGACGGTGGACTCGCACTTCCTACC
>NW_017295875.1:9518-9727 GCF_001594075.2 Trachymyrmex cornetzi | reverse complement strand
CGAGTGCTGTGAAGGGAGTGCGAGACCGCTGTCGACAAGGACGATCGCGAGAGTTACCGAGGGATCAACGAGAGGAGGCCGAGAGGACAAAGGAAACAACGTGGGTGAGACGAGCGTCGTCATTTGAGAAGCTGCCGGGGTACGTCGCCGGGTGGATCGCACGCAAGCTAGCTCGCACCGTAACGTTACAATCGGCGCCATGGTTGCCG
>NW_017295875.1:7805-8076 GCF_001594075.2 Trachymyrmex cornetzi | reverse complement strand
TTAATCTACGTTGGTGCAAGTGGACATAAGAGTCTAAAACATCTAAATATTAGAAATATAATTATAAAAGCAAATATTATCTTACATCTTTTTCGAGTTTAACATATACAAACTTACCTTTTTAAAAAAAAGGTACAAAAAGCGCTAAACGTTGGTGAAAAAGGGCCCAAATGGTGTTTCTCGTAAAGAATCACCATTTGGGCCAGTTGCACCAACGCCAATTACTTAATCGGCCGTAAAACTGACCAGTTGCACCAACGCCAATTACTTA
>NW_017295875.1:1707-7779 GCF_001594075.2 Trachymyrmex cornetzi | reverse complement strand
AGTTTAACTTTAATCTCGGTTCAACTAATTCTTCATCTTTTTCTAGTTTTAAAAATAAGAAAAAGATGAAGAGTAAATTGAACCGAGATTAAAGTTAACCCACATTGGTAGAAACGGGCATTAATCGGCCGTACAACTGATATACAAACTTACCTTTTCAAAAAAAAGATAAAAAAAGCGCTAAGCGTTGGTGAAACTGGCCCAAATGGTGCTTCTCGTAAAGAATCACCATTTGAGCCAGTTTCACCAACGCCAATTACTTTATCAGCCGTGAAACATGATGACTAATCACGTTTGCTGTTTAGTAGAACTAATGATATGTATCATTTGTATAAAAGATTTGATCAACAACTGACGTCAAGTTAAATTTTACCATTTTAATCCTCCCAAAGAAAAAATATAATAGTAACTTTAATTTTTTTATTAATTTATTTAACTCTAATGATATGTATTATTCGTATGAAAGATTTGATATCAACAACTGTAGCGCCAAGTTAAATTCCATGTAATTCGAATACCAAATTAAAAAATTAATATTAACTTTAATGATACGTATCATTAAAGTTAATATTAATTTTTTAATTTGGTATTCGAATTACATGGAATTTAACTTGGCGCCAATTGTTGATATCAAATCTTTTATAGGAATGATACGTATCATTAAAGTTAATATTAATTTTTTAATTTGGTATTCGAATTACATGGAATTTAACTTGGCGCCAATTGTTGATATCAAATCTTTTATAGGAATGATACGTATCATTCCTATAAAAGATTTGATATCAACAACTGTAGCGCCAAGTTAAATTTTACAAAATGAAAAGAAAAACTCTAATGATACTATCTTTATTATTTACTTAATCCAAATGGTACCATCTTTAATTTTTGTGCAATGAAACCTAAGTATCCGTATACTTATTGAAGAATTTTCCTATTCCAATCCAAATGGTTTAAATTCCTCTTAAATATAATTATTATATCACAATTCATTCAAAGACATATCCTCTTCCAATTAAAGTAGTGATAATTTAATTCTCCTTCAAAACATTAAACAAAACATTATCACAAAATTGCGTTACCTTGCTCAATTTAAGTGTTACCACAAAAAATTGAAGAATTAACCGTATAAAATGAAAAAATTTAATTTAAATAGAAAAATTTTTCATGTAAAAACACTTGGCGCTGCTAAATTTCGATATATAATAATAACATGGTAATATAATAGTAAAGCATGAATGTAAATAAGAAGGACAAGAATATAATACTTAGAAAAATAATATAATTAAGAAGCATATTATTAAAAGGAAGTCAAAATCATATTAAAAAATATGAATATTTCGAAAAATAAAAACCGTCCCCAATGAGAGTTAAAATATCTAGCAAGTGTTGTTACATGAAAAATTTTTCTATTTAAATTAAATTTTTTCATTTTATACGGTTAATTCTTTAATTTTTTGTGCTAACACTTAAAGTGAGCAAGGTAACGCAATTTTGTGATAATGTTTTGTATAATCTTTTGAAGGAGAATAAAATAATCACTACTTTAGTTGGAAGAGGAAATGTCTTGGAATGAATTGCGATATAATAATTTCATTTAAGAGGAATTTAAACCATTTGGATTGGAATAGGAAAATTCTTCAATAAGTATACGTATACTTAGGTTTCATTGCATAAAAATTAAAGATGGTACCATTTGGATTAAGTAAATAATAAAGATAGTATCACTTGAGTTTTACTTTTCATTTTGTAAAATTTAACTTGGCGCCACAGTTGTTGATATCAAATCGTTCGTACAAATAATACATACCGTTAGATTAATATTTATTATTTATTTAATTTCTCATGGTATAAAGAAGTGGAATGTAACTTGGCGCCAGTTCTTGATATCAAATCTTTTATAGGAATGATACGTATCATTAAAGTTAATATTATTTATTTAATTTGGTATTCGAATTACATGGAATTTAACTTGGCGCCAATTGTTGATATCAAATCTTTTTTACGAATAATACTTAAAATTTTGATAAAATTTTGATGAATTTAGCTTGGCGCCAATTTTGTTGATATCAAATCTTTCATACGAATAATACCTATCATTAGAGTTAAATAAATTAAGAAAAAAATTAAAGTTACTATTATATCGACAAAGTCTCAAATTTTGTTCCAAATGAAAATGTTTCAAACTGGTCCAGCTTTCAAAAATGAAGTTTTTAATAGTCTAGTCAGTTGAGGTAAAGTCAACGAGTTCCACCAATTTTCAATAATATATGAAAATGAATTTCGTAAAAAAAGCTTCATACATAATAATAATTAGATAATTTGCGGGAGGAATGTAATATAATATTACTTGCGTTTATTACATATAATATGCAAAAGCTCCTGGTAGACTTGGAAAATTGTTCGTTGCAGATAAATAGAGATGTAAACCATACGTGAATTTGGAAGTTCCAAATTTTGTTCCAAACATCCTTTCGTAAATTCCATTTGAGAAAAATCTTCTTGACCTTTTCTGGGGATGGATTCATTAATTATTAAATACATATTTTATAAAATTTTTTTACATTATGTTAGAATTCTCTTGTCTCATTCTCCACCATACTTGCAATCTAATCATATTCTGCATTACCACTAACGCGTGCTCCTGCTCATAGGCCTATAGGCAACTCAACTTGCTGAGTATATTATATAGTTAAACACAGAGGTGTAAACCATACGTGAATTTGACCAGATTTTGTTCCTAATCAAAATGTTCCAAACTGGTCCAGCTTTCAAAAATAAAGTTTTTGATAGTCAGTTGAGGTAAAGTCAACAAGTCCCACCAATTTTCAATAATACCTGAAAATTAATTTCGTAGAATAATAATAATTAGATAATAGATAATTTGCGGGAAGAATGAAATATAATATTACTTGTGTTTATTATTATACATATGATATGCAATAGCTCCTGGCAGACTTGGGAAATTGTTCGTTGCAGATAAACAGATATCTAAACCATACGTGAATGAATTTGACAAAGTTCCAAATTTTGTTCCAAACATCTTTTCGTAAATTCCATTTGAGAAAAATCTTCTTGACGTTTTCTGGATGGATTCATTAATAAGCGATTTACTTTACCACAAGGAAATCTCGACAAGAAATGTATCATGAAACGTACCTTTAAATTACAAGTTACATAATAATATATGTACAAGGTCGAACAAACAATTAGATTTATGCAAGACATCAACATCCGGTAATTGTTGAATTAGCCTCCTTACCTCCTCGAGGTTGATAAAATAAACTCATTCGACGCATTTTTGCACTAAATGAAAAATTTGTCCCGCAAACCGAGTTATTAATTGTTATTAATTAAAGTTGACAAATATCCAGAGGTAATTTGTTGCATCGATGGCATAAAGGATTAAACAAATTTTCTGCTTTACAGACAAATTTTAACCAAGCAAATACTCTGCTGTAATCTATGCCACCATCGATACGACAGATTTCCTAACCTGAATAGTCATCAACTTTAACGATTAATATCTCGGTCCACGGGGTAATTTTTTTTGGCAGATTCGTTCATTCAGTACAAAAACGTGTCAAGTAAGTCTAAAATGTGTATTGCAGAAGCAGAAAATCACTTACGTGTTCCTTTACTACCATCGATATGACGGACCTAACCTTGAAGCCGGGAGCTAGCTCTCGACTTCATGACCCGACTCTGTAAATACTATTGTAAGAAACGGCTATATTACAGTGCACAGAGCGTAGCAAAGAACATGTAGTTCTTCTAGGCGCTGATTGGCCTAGAGGAAAGTAGTTCCGCGACGCATGCGCTGCGGAGGTAGTGAGAGGAGAAGACGGATTATTAGAGGATTGTGACTACGACTATGGTCGTGAATAGACGTGAGTGTACGATGCTCAATAAAAAGTATAATCTTGTACTCGAGTTGATTAGTTGGCTTGACCTACAGGCCCCTTCCTGGTTTCCTTCCCGATTTTTATCGGGATTATTATCGGATCCCTAGTCTACTTATATATATTTATACAAGATTTCCCAGTATAATATCCTTATATTCACGAGTACGTTCCTGACATAAACCTAATACTCGTTAACCTTTACAGTATTTATTAGAAGTGGGATTACGTTTCCATCTTCCCCTCAAAGAGAACATCCTTCCAGGCGATCATTCCTTTCTTTAGCAAAGTCTCTACGTCTCGTCACAAGCCATCGCCGTTGGCCGATCAACAAGTGTCGACCATCTTGCCGCCGTCCACCATTACGGCTAGTTTCGCGAATCGCATAAACGCATCGCTCATCACGTCTTTTAAGACCGTTTCAAGACTCTTCGATAAAGTGCTTAAAAGTGAATCCAAGCTCGATCGTTATATCGATCTCCGTGAGCAGTGCATCAGTACCCGAGTGCCGCCACGTGCTCTCGCCATATTGGCATGTTCGCGCGCTTTCGCATTAAAGAAGGCTAAGCCTTTCGTGCGCGAAATTGACACATTCGAGTGTAATATTATTAACGAGTTTGTGGTTGAACAGGCGTGTGGAAAACATTTTGAAATTATCTCGGTATACGCCGCTTTATATTATCGCATAGTCGAACGCGCTGCCTCGTCGGTCGATTCAAGTAGTGGACATAAAACCCGTTACAGACTGTTCGTGTTCGGTGATTCCGCGTCGTCGTAATGGATCCATCGTTACTAAATAGACAACAACTGGAGGAAGATCCGTTGGAGGTTCTTCAATGTAAACTTACGATGTGCAATCTCCCGATTGAAGAAACACGAGCCAAGTGCAGCGAAGTGCTTCTCGATTAAATAGAAAGACATAACCTCGCTGGAATGGACACTAACAATCAGCGTCGGGTCGAAGAAAATGCTCATCTCCCTAAAGCAATGGAGGATATGCAAAAAGCGATCCAGCATCTCTCCGACAGCATGGCGATGCTCTTGAGTCGCAGTAGTAGTCTCGTTCCGCCTGCAATCCCCGAGACGCCCTTAAGAAATACAATGCCACCACCGGTAACAGTGCCTGAATTGTCGACGAATCGAACCATGTCTAGCATTCCAGTGGCGCAAGCAATCACACTATTGGCTTCTCAAATTCCAACATTCGACGGTTCGGAGGACGAGGACGTCGAGGTATGGATCCGTCGAGTGGAACATATCGCTGTTGGTCATGGCGTTAGTGAAAGCGTCACCCTATTGGCAGCTACAAGCAAATTGCTCAAACTCGCCAGGGATTGGTTCTACATGGAAGTAGGTCAGACCACCCATTCGTGGCCTTTGTTTAAGGAAGCTATTACATTAAGATTCAAACGTCGAGTTCCTTTCCACGTCACCATGACAAAAATCGAGAACCGTAAATGGAACTTCTCCAAGGAATCTTTCCAAGAGTATTCAATGCAGAAGCTCAAGCTGATGCATACACTGTCGCTTCCCGAACGAGATAAAATTCAATTAATCATCAACGGTATAAGCAGTTCTTCGCTGCGAGCCACTGCCACAGCATTACGAGCAATCTCAATTAATGAGTTTCTGAATCAAATGTACGAGATTACGAGTGCATTCAACAGTCACCAGAAGAAATCTTCTCCCTTACCGACGAAGAAGAAGGAGAAATCCCCCTCTTCTCCACTTTCACCCTCTAAAGAGAAGCCTCAACCGAAGTTTTCCAGGGACATCACTTGTGCTTATTGTAAAGCAAAGGGACACTTGAAAGCCGATTGTTTCAAACTGAAAAGAAAGGAACAAACAGTGACTAGCTTCGAGTCCAGCGCAGGGAAGTCTACGCTATCAACCAGCGACTCCAAGGATGCCTCATCATTGATCGGTTGCGTCTCCGGTGAAGTAGCGCATAAATTAGAGATAAGTAACCCCGTCATAGAAGTTTCTCAAATTAATAATTCGCCTTGCAGTCTTAACGCATTGATCGACACGGGTAGTTCAGTCTCTTTTATTCTTAGTTCAACTTTCAAAATATTCTTCGGGCAACAATTTGTCTGTCATGAAGCGCCCATTAACACTTTTAAAGCATTAAATAATATTGACATTAAGGCGATGCTAAAGCTCCCTGTTTTAC
>NW_017295875.1:0-402 GCF_001594075.2 Trachymyrmex cornetzi | reverse complement strand
GCGATCATTCCTTGTCACGCACGTGTATTTGGCCGAGCGGATAGATTTGGAGATCTTTACAAAGAAATGGCATTTCATTGTTCACATGCTAAATGAAGACATAAATACGGAATATATTGAGGAATATTTCTTTCTTTATTCATGAGTGCATAAACAAATATGTGCATATTACATTTTACTTAATATTTTAATCTCGCATTTCTGAAAATGACAACAATTCCAACGTATTCTGCAACATGCATTTAGTCTTGGAAATAACATACTTATCAGTGATTAATTAGGCCTATATATGGAGATGTATTTAAAAGTATATGAATAAAAACATAAAGAATTTTAAATATAAGTACATCTTGTTGAATCATATATTTATTATGACTGTCGGACTGGAAAGAAGTTGTATAT
>NW_017295874.1:50366-50814 GCF_001594075.2 Trachymyrmex cornetzi | reverse complement strand
AACTACGAAGTCACACGGACACGGGCTCGCGCATGTGTTGCTATCGGTTGTGCCAGCCCGCCATCTGATGGCGTTAGTCTCGATGTCGTAAACCGTCACTGGTCTGGCATCCCTGCCTAGTGCTCTTTTTCTCGTCTGTTGGCCCCACTCAGTCTCCCCCCTTCCACTTCCCGCGCTCTCTAAGAAGAAAGTAAGCAGCAAAAATGTAACGAACAGTCAGTTCTCCTTGTACGAGCTCTTTTGTATCAATAAAGGGAAGAGTTCGACCATAGCAAACGAGTTATCCGTCATTCAAAAAGCGAGTCATACCATTATCCCACAACAATGAAAGTATTATGAAAAACTATGTAACATACACACTGAACCAAAAATGTACGTAAATACAATAAAAGTATTCATTGATATTAATAAAAAATTCATTAAGATTGGTCCAATGAACAATTTTATT
>NW_017295874.1:44078-49963 GCF_001594075.2 Trachymyrmex cornetzi | reverse complement strand
AGTGATTTGTTATATTAATAAATCCAGTTATTAGCTAATAAAAAATACTCAATAAAATATTCAAAATATCTATTAAAAGTTCATTATATCAATGAATTTAAAGTCAGTAAATGTCATTCATTGATATTATGAATAACATTTTTTTCAGTGCAGGAACAATGTGTACATGTTACATAATTTTTCTCTTCTTTATAGGAATGTCTATACTAGTTATATTGATTGTATTGTGGGAAGAAAGATTTGAACCATGAGCATCAAATTATTTATTATTTGAGTTGCAATTACGTCACGCGTGGTCCACGCGTAAGAGTATATAACTTACAAAATCTGCTTCCGCATGAGAGCGTCATCTTACCCATAGTTACGTATATTTTTATTTAATTAATAAAACCATTGTAATGTGAAAAATAAAAAAATATTAATAGAGGAAAGGCCCCTATTATGAGATACCGGGTTTACTTTGAGTAAATGCTTGAAATCTATGAGCAGAATTAAAAAAAAATAATAGGTTATTTTGAAGGGAATTTAATTAAGCTTTAAGATAATGTTATGTAAAATTTAATTCAAATTTTATTTTTTTTATAAATTAAAAAATATAAAGAGCGAGCAAATCGCAAAGTCAAAAAATTGTGCTCCTAATATGAGATGTTCCGAGAAATCGATGATAAAGCGCAAAGTACATCAGTATTGCAATTAAAAAACTTTATTTAATGTTTCTAAAATACAAATAAACACAGCCAGTGCACGTGCAAAATGAGTATGCGATGCATTGTATCTAGTTGACTCGTTTTCAAGTAGTTGGAACCAAGCATCATAGAAACAGGCACTCGATGTTTATTTCGATTGTTTTTTTTATTATTATACAATAACATTTATACTTCAGCAACGATTTTCACTATGACACAGGTTATTTCATATTAGAAATACGCTGGCTATTTCATATTACGATTTTCACGCCTTACGGTTTTACGATCATCAAATCTAACTTCTGTATAACAAATCAAACTAACCAAGACTTCTTATAAATCAAAGAATTGGAAAAAATACCGGTGTTAGGAGTCAGGCGCAGAAGACGTCGAATAAAATAATACACCTATGAAGCTTGAAACTTCTTTATTCAACAAACGCTTACATGTTTTGGCTCATTTTTTAGCCTTCCTTAGAGCAAACACAAACTAACATATATAAACTAAAAGTTATCCTGTCATGGTGAGCTCCTCTACATCGAGAATTTAAATACCAGAATTAAACAAAAAGAAAAAAAAAGGAAAATCAAAAAGAAGGAAAATATTAAAAATATCGAATTAGAGAATATAGAAATTAATTTATCAAAAAACTGTAAGAATATAATTAATTATTTCGGAAATAAGGACACTCATCACGATTATAAAGCACCATATCGCAAACATTACCATGAATAATTCAAAAACCGATTCCTGATATGTTGGCCAGTCAGTATCAGACACAGTGAGTCACTTTTTAGTTATTAGCTAATATTTTTCGAGATATCAAATGGAAAAATCCAACAATAAAATGTTAGTCAATTCCAAGAAAATGAAAATTGTAAAGTGATCGGAAATCTCGTCAGAAGGACTTATTATTGTGTACGAACGACATCGACTGACAAGACGTGACAACAATTCGAGCTTTTATATTTAATTCTGGCATTTAAATTCTCGATGTAGAGGAGCTCATAATAGGATAATTTTTAATTTATATATGTTAGTTTGTGTTTGCTCTGAGAAAAGCTAAAAAATGAGCCGAAACATGTAAGCGCGTTTATTGAATAAAGAAGTTTCAAGCTTTATAGGTGTATTATTTGCGCGACGTCTTCTACGCCTGACTCCTAACGCCCGTATTCTTTCCAATTCTCTAACTTCTGTAATTAAGCAATTCAACATATCACGTATTTTTCTATTAATATAATCTTACTCTATCACCACATGAAGAATTTATTGTCAAATATTTATTTATTAAATAATAAACAAGGTTTAAAAGCTCATATCAACGAAACTTGAAGATATCCAAATTCTAAAATCTTTTTTGCGACTACAGGCACGATCTAATAATGAATTTTCATCTTAATAAATGAATTTTCATCTTAATAAATTTTCAATCTAAGAACAATAAATTCATGGTGGAACCAATAGATAGCATTTATTAGTTTTGCGGAAATGCCGCTATCTCATATTAGGCGCCTATCTCATAATACCCCGGTAAAAAATTTTTCATGCTTGAATATATGTATATAAATATGTATAAACATACATAAACACGCATAAATATTCGTACATGTATAATTATATATAAAATATGTCCATACATGTTCATACATTCTTTTTTCTTTTGTAAAATTATTTTTTAGTGTAATAGAAATAATGTGAAAACATTAAAAATAATTAAAAAGATAATTTTCGCGCTATATGTTTTAGAAAAAATCAAATTTTAAAAAATGTAAAAAAATTACTTACTTATAATTATATATAAAATTATGCACAATTATGTATGAGCAATGATTTTTACATTTTTCCAAGCTTGTTTTTTTCTAAAACAAATAATGCGAAAATTATCTCTTTAATTATTTTTTATGTTTTTACATTACTATTATTATTTGTATTACACTAAATTGTAATTTTACAAAAGAAAGAAGGGTGTACGAACATGTATGGACATATTTCACATATAATTATACATGTTTATGAATAACTATGTGTGTTTATGTATGTTTATACATATTTATGCATGAAAAATTTTTTACCGGGAGGGGGCTTTCCTCTATGTTATTGTATTCGCTTTTGGTTATACAATATTGCAATTTTATTAAAAAATGAAAGTATTTACTATAATTATGTCATTCCTTATATACAAATATTGCAAAATTACAAGTGAATGCATCCAAAACACATTTCTTAATATATTATTTATTTTTGTAGTCGGATTGAATTTAAACTATTAATAGACAATATAAGAGATTGTGTATTATTACCTAAAGCCTTTAATGAGTTAAGCATCTGCTTTTCATCTATTATTATCTTTAAAAAATTGACAATTCGTTATCTTACCCTTTTCGTCATCTTATCCCCCTTTTCTCTAACCCTTTAAACAATATCATGGCATTTTGCTAGTATGGCCCTTTATGCGTAATGATTACTCATAACCTCTTTTTTGAAGATTTTATATAAAAATAATTATTTGATAATCGATTGTAGCTCTACTGTCTATAGTTTATATTACGTGTACTATTTTTAGTACTAAGATTTTTAATATTGAATAGTTTATATGTAGAAGTTATGTGTACGTATATACCTTTATTTGTATACATTCTAAAATGTTTTTTGTTAATTTCGTAACCAAACACTGTTTTTTATAGAGGATAGGTCACCGATACCGACATACCACTTTGTATTTAGACAATATTTCTTAAACAAAAGGTAAAAATACAATTTCAAAAACATAAATACAAAGTAAAAAGTGTATTCTATCAGATAGTATAAGCAATTTTTATAATACTGTTTGCAATTTTGCAATAATTAAGTTTTTCGTAAGTTATGCAAAAATGAGCGTCTGACAAAATGGGCTCCAAAACTGACACAGTAGACAGTAATGCTACGTATTCCTATTTTTTTTCTTTTACAGAAATTATCTGTATAAAGTACCTATAAGTGAATGTATATAAGATTTTTCAGAATCATTTTACTTTGTTATAAAACACATTTTTATTGAATTAAATGCATATTTACTTTATGCTGTTCTGCAAGATGCAAATATGTAACGCGATAGTTTTTCTAGAGTTGTTCCATATATGGACGATTACCTTCAGCTCCAATAGACTTATTTGACACTATAAAGCAACATTATAAAGATTAAGTTAGCTCCTGGTCTGTTTTACGGACAGGTGTGTCGGTTTACGCTGCACCCCGATTTTAAATTAAAAATCGTATTATGAAAAGACTAAGAAGAAAAATAATGTAAATAAAACTTATTTCGGAAACTACAAATATTTAAAATGACGTAATATTATCAATAATATAGTCACTATTATTTAAACCTCACAATTTGCAAAAGATAATCGTAAGAATTTTATTTTTGCATTTGTAGAATTCGTTTTTAGCTGATTTGATATAGAAACAAGCCGCAAACCTACGAATTATGAGTTTGTACTTCTTTAATTAGCTAAACAGATCATGATTTTATTAATATTAATAAAGTGCAATAGTTAGTTTACGAAAAATAAGGGGGTGTCACTTTAGGAGACCTATGTCAGTATCGGCGACTTTCCTCTAAATAAAACCAATTTTTTGAATCTATTTTTGTAGAAGGCCAAATTACCATCCTTGTTTCTCTTCGAGTCATTAATGCAGTGTTACCACATTTTTATAAATATGTAATGTCCTATCCTATGTAATGAATGTTTCGTAACTTTGTATTTAAAATAGGTTGAACAACACTTTGACGAATGTAATTGTTAAGTTTTAAATTTAAATTTTGCTTCGAAATTACTTCAAAAAAAAATCCAAAAATTAATATAATCAATTAATATAATTAATATAATCAATACTAACGAATTGTCGTATATAATGATACAAATTATAACAAAAACCGCTTAAATTACAGAATACATATTTTAACAACACTTAGCAAGTTTCAGCTTTTGGATTGAGCCTTCTTCAGAAGTAAAATTAGAACATCAGAGAGTGAAAAACGTCAAAAAATGGTTCCACAAGTCCATCCCCAGAGAAAGACGAAGTTCCTAATCGGTTGGAAATTCGATTGTAACGAGTAATCAACTATGAAACGAGAATCAACTATGAAACGAAAAGGATCTTTAGTTAAAATTATTTTCTTATACTTCATTACATGTAGAAAAAACTCGTCAAACCTCTAACAATGGACTCATCAGTTGGAACCTTATACAAACAGTCGATAGCCATGGTGATCTGACCGATGATATATAATATAACACTTGTTAAAATCAAAATTTTTCACATAAAATTCATACGAGCAAATGTTAATATAATAAGAACAAGAGAAGATACTGTCTACATATAACGAAATACAAAAGTCGACTGAGCAAGACGGCGACAATGTTAAAAACTGTTTATAATGTACGCTTTATGCAGACCTTCAATGTCTGTTTGTAAATTGAGACTACTCGTTACAATCGAATTTCCAACCGATTAGGAACTTCGTCTTTCTCTGGGGATGGACTTGTGGAACCATTTTTTGATGTTTTTCGCTCTCTGATGTTCTAATTTTACTTCTGAAGAAGGCTCAATCCAAGAGCTGAAATTTGTTAAGTGTTGTTAAAATATATATTCTGTAATTTAAGCGGTTTTTGTTTTAATTTGTATCATTATATACGACAATTCGTTAGTATTGACATTATATTAATTTTTGGATTTTTTTTTTTTAAAGTAATTTCGACTCTTATATTCTGTCCCTTTATTTATTTTGTTATATCTTATATTAAGAGTCCTTGTTCTTTTCGATTATTGTTAAATTTTGTTTATTAATCAAGTTATTGTAATTTTGTATATTTATATATATTTATATATATTCCTACATGACAAAACTTTTTATCGTTTTTTATAATTTAATATTATCAATAATAAAAAATTAGAAGAGATAATATGGTATTACGGTCCTCATTTACATTGTGTAAATATATTCCTACATGACAAACTTTTTATCGTTTTTTATAATTTAATATTATCAATAATAAACAATTAGAAGAGATAATATGGTATTACGGCCATCATTTACAAAATGTAAATTAGGGCTGTAATACCATATTATCTCCTCTAATTGTTTATTAATGATAATATTAAATTATAAAAATCGATAAAGTTTGTCATGTAGGAATATATATAAATATCAGGGAATGG
>NW_017295874.1:41579-43495 GCF_001594075.2 Trachymyrmex cornetzi | reverse complement strand
CGTAACTGTAAAATTCGTTACCGTTACAGTTACCAAAGAAAAAAAGTAACGCAGTTACTAGTAAAGTTACCAAAAAAGTAACTTGTAACTGTAACTTCGTTACAAATAACGAGTTACTTCCATTCCCTGATAAATATATATAAATATACATAAACATATATAAATATTCATAAACATATATAATTATATATGAAAGGGTGTATATCAATTGCCCATATCACTAATTGGCTAATTTAAAACAATATAATCTCATTGGTGAAGAAGTGAAAAATTACTACAGGAACAGGCCGATGTGAAATAATGTAGTGCAATTGAACTGTGTGTCAGTGCGTCTTATATGAAATAAGGTAACCGGACCCAATTTGGACACCCTAAGCTTTGTGAATTTTTGAATTTTTTGTTGAGGTCGAAATTTGAAATTAATGGTTACATTTGAAAGAGGGAACATTTCTAAAGATTTAAAAAAAAATGAGTTATATTCATATAGATGCAGTAACGATTTAAATAAAAAGTATAATTTGGACCACTCTAGCAAAATTTGTACTCAATGTGAACCACGTATATAACTTTCCTTTTTCATACGAAAATATTAAAAATATGGGACGTAAAGTGATCCGAAGTTTTTTCATATGTTACTGCTGAATGAGACTAATATGAAGTCTTTTAAAATATAATAAATTTAACTCACAGCACTTTTTAATAACATTAAAAAGCCGCTCTGGTTTCCTAAACATGTTATTTTTTGCCAATATCAATTGGGGTTATATTATTATTCATCACTTGCGTCACTTGTGTCACTTACGTGCACTTGCGTGCATTTGCCGTGGTACATGCTGGGACTACTCGGACATGACGAGAGATGGTTCACATTGGGTTCACTATACGACGAGTTCCTCTTCTTTAATTATAAACAAACGTTGTAACAAAAATATGAACTAAATATAGTGTTGTAAAGTATATATATATAGAGCTACAATAATATGAACTACGAAAATTAATAATCACGTTCTGATAATTATAACAAGCAATTACTTACCTACGAAATATTATAACACGACCAAGTCGTATCAATTTTTTCTGTTTTTGTACCAACAGAATGAATAATATGACTTATGAATCGATGCAATCGAGTACGGATTATCTGCACGATTTATTACTGTCATCTGTAGAATTAATCATATAATTATATGCAAACAGCGAGTGGTCCACATTGGGAAACTGTCCAAATTGGGTCTTGTTACCTTATATTCATACATATCCATACATCCTTATTATTACTTTTATCACACTAAACAGTAATTTCGCAACAGAAATAATAATAAGGATGGATATGTATGAATATATTTTACAACAGAAATAATAATGAGGAAACATCAAAAATAATTCAAAGAATAATTTTTGCTAAAATTAAGATTAAGTAAGTGGCTAAAATTTTTTAAAAACAAACAAAATAAAGCATACAGCCACAATGCCAGATAATATTTGCGCCAGCCAATTTATTAGATTACACTAAAATATGAAAATTAAACGTTTCGACCAAATTTTTGACCATCATCAGTAATTATATACCTAATATCAATTTTTATTATTACAAAATATATCTCGTGAAATAATTTTTTTAATTTTAATTGATTTATTACAATAAAATATTAAAATTGTCTGAGTCGCTTATTATAAACTATGTCTCGTTCTATACTCTTCAAAGGAATATAATTTTGATACGTCCTGATTTTATAATAGTCTCCCAAAAATTATTATAAGATCTCAATTTTTTGAAACGTTGTGTGCATAAATAAAACTTCCCAAAGCTATTAACAGACAGATAGTATATAAATTCTAATGTACATTTAAAAAGCCCCATGTACGATTTTAAAACTGGGCCAACATCGGGCCAATGTCGGCTGCCAACTTCCGAC
>NW_017295874.1:39232-40253 GCF_001594075.2 Trachymyrmex cornetzi | reverse complement strand
CTGCCAACGTTGGCCCGAGCTTCGTCAATAAGTAAGAGTCGGCTAACGTACGTCGGGCCGACGTCGCGCCGTGATTGGCGTGACTACCGGTTGCCGACATACTGCCAACATTGACCCAACCTTGGCCCGGCCGTGGCCTGAAGTTGTCTTGAAATAAGAGTCGGCTAACTTAGCCTGTGCCGACGTCGCGCCGAGATTGGCGTAACAATCATTTGCCAACATAGTTCCAACGTTGGCCAAACATTGGCCAAAGGTCGTCATCGAATAAGTGTCGGCTAATGTACGTCGGGCCGACGGCGCACCATGTTCGATTAATGACTGTCGGTTTGCCGTGAATTCGCCAACGTCGGCCCAACGTTCAACATCGGGTGAGAGTCGGCAAACCTTACCTGGGGCGTGGTATAAATTAAGATAACATACCTATATATTTGCAACCGCAACAATCGTGCGATCTTACAAAATTATGACAATTTCAATCAAAATTATATTTCTTTGAAGAGTATAGAACGAGATATAGTTTATAATAAGCAACTCAGACAATTTTAATATTTTATTGTAATAAATCAATTAAAATTAATAAGATTATTTCACGAGATATATTTTGTAATGGTAAAAATTAATATTAGGTATATAATTACTGATGATGGTAAAAAATTAGTGACCAAAACGTTTAATTTTCATATTTTAGTGTAATCTATAAATAAATTGACTTGCGTAAATATTATCTGGTGTTGTGGCTGTATGCTTTATTTTGTTTTTAAATAATTTTTGCATTTGTTTTAGAAAAAAATTAAATTTGAAGGAAATATAAAAAAACTGCTTATACAGGGTGTTTGAAAATTACCGGGTAATCGATCACGAGCAGGTAGAACGGACCGAATTGAATCGAAAATTCTTATACCATTTTGTAGGTTGCGCAATAGTTAACGAGATATTAACGTTTAAAGATAGTCGAATAAGCGCGTCCAGCCGGCCTACTGCTGCCGAATAACAACCTACCGTCCCCACCGATCGCACGGCG
>NW_017295874.1:35737-38579 GCF_001594075.2 Trachymyrmex cornetzi | reverse complement strand
TGTAACGAGTTACTTTTAAAAATCGGTAACTAGTAACGGTAACTTGTTACTTTTTCTACTCGGTAACGAGTAACTATAACTTGTTACTTTTAAAAAGTAACTTTCCATTCCCTGTAAACAACCTACCGTCCCCACCGATAGTACGGCGCGCGGGCCGCTAGGAGTGGGAACTGTCACTAAACGTTTTCAAACGACTAGAACGGCACGCCCATGATAAAAAGACAAGGGTATGCTCATGCGCATGACCAATCAGATTTTTGTCCTTGCTTACGTCACAACGAGTGGCTTACGCCACTGTTCAGCAATTTCAGATTGTTTTGGAAAGGTAAAATATTTAATTTTACTTCCCTCAGTTTTTTTTGTTTTTTTCATATAATTGCCGCATCCTTTCACTATGCAGGTCATCGTGAAAATATTTTTAACATTAACTTCTACCGATGACAACGTGCACTACGCCATGGACGCCATGATAAATTACGACCGAAAACCACCGATTGCACCCGAATCGGAACCGACCAATCAACGCGTACCCGAATATGACGTAGGCAAGGACATGCGCAAGCTGAACGAGTTTTAGACAATTGATGAGCATACCCTTGTATTTTTATCATGGGCACGCCTAGCGCGCCATCCCCACTCCCAGCGGCCAGCGCGCCGTGCGATCGGTGGGGACGGTAGGTTGTATATTCGGCAGCACAGTAGGCGCGCTTATTCGGCTATCTTTAAACGTTAATACCTCGTTAACTATGTCTCTGTGAAGTTAGCACCTCAACTTCAAAAATCGGAAATTTTAATAACAGTACTGCTTGCACCCCGAATAGTTCTACAGTTCCTGATAGGTTTTATCAATAGTTCCGCTGATTTAGGCCAAAAATTTTTAAAAATACAAATATGCGGTGCTAACTTCGCGTGGCACCGCAAGATTCGAGACAGTCGATTTTTTTACGGAATTTTACAGTACTCGAAGAGTACTAGAGTTCCTGATAGATTATAACAATAGTTCCGCTCAGTAAATAATTTAATAATTTAAAAAAAAGAGCTAGCACCGCAAGTTTAAAAAAAATTAATTTTTTTAGCGCCATTTTATAGTACTCGAAGAGCTCTATAGTTCCTGCTAAGTTTTGTGACAATTACGGACTTTAAATATGCTTAAACAATTTTTTAATCAGAGCGCTGGCACCGCACTCCAAGAGCAAAGTACCTCTCAGCAGCCAGTTCCAGCTGACTTTTTGGCATTTTCCGATAGTTCTACAATAGTTCCGACTATTTATGTAAGTTTCGGCCAGAGTTCCCGCATTTAAGTATTTTTTAACAATTTTTTAATTTGAGCGCCGTCACCGCACTCCAAGAGTAAAGTATCTCTCAGCAGCCACTTCCAGCTGACTTTTGGGCATTTTCCGATAGTTCTACAATAGTTCCGACGTTTTATGTAGGTTTCGGCCATAGTTCTCGCATTTAAGTATTTTTAAACAATTTTTTAATCTGAGCGCTAGCACCGCACTCCAAGAGTAAAGTACCTCTCAGCAGCCAGTTCCAGCTGACTTTTTGGCATTTTTCGATAGTTCTACAAAAATTCCGACGATTTATGTAAGTTTCGGCCAGAGTTCCCGCATTTAAGTATTTTTTAACAAATTTTTAATCTGAGCGTCAGCACCGCACTCCAAGAGTAAAGTACCTCTTAGCAGCCAGTTCCAGCTGACTTTTTGACATTTTCCGATAGTTCTACAATAGTTCCTACGGTTTATATAGGTTTCGGCCAGAGTTCTCGCATTTAAGTATTTTTAAACAATTTCTTAATCTGAGCGCCAGCACCGCACTCCAAGAGTAAAGTACCTCTCAGCGGGTGCCACCGGCATTAGCATAATTCGAGGTACACCGCTAGGAGGTTGCACGATCGGACTTATACCTCATGTGTGCGTGTGTGTGCGCGTGCGTGTGGGCGTGTGTGTGTGGGTGTGTGAATGTGCGTGTGCGTGAGTGATTGAGCGCGCGTGCGTGCGTGCGTGCTAGGCGCTGTCGTGTCACCACTTTTATACTCTCGCGGAGACTCACTATCCCCTCTACCACCTCACCGAGGTTCCGGAGCATGCGCGCTTGCGCGAGGTGGTAGAGGGGATAGCGTGTCTCCGCGAGAGTATAAAAGTGACACGACAGCGCCTCGCGACTTTGTTTTTCGGCAGAGAAACTGTGAGCTCCGAGGTTATGTCCCTTCTAGCATTTCGATTGCGTTAGTTGAGCATCGAACACTATCTAAGAATTTAATACAGCAATTTCAGCATATTATTTCTATATCGAGTCTTAGTTCACGGCAACGTAAGATTTTATTGATAAGAATCATGTACGACAAATTCTTTTAAAGATTTTATTAGAAGACGAATGTCGTACTCTAGATAATAATGGCAAGCAATTCCCACCTTCTACGCTTGTTTATAACACCATTTCACAAAAGATGCGTGAACGTGGTTCTAATATCACACCAAACATATATATGTAATTATACGCGAAAATCGTAATGGATGCAAAGACCGAATACTGTATCATTTCGGCATCGCGTCAAATGACCAGGACACGAAGAATCTTAATAGTACTACCGATTCTGATAACACTACTATAAATACATCAGCATCTTCTATAATTTTTCACCGAAAAGAATTAAATATCGTTGTATCTGCAGAAATATGGCAGACAATAAAACCCGTAAAAAAGTTATACAGGGTGTTTCAAAAAATGTGACTGAAACACAGTGGGGACATAGATTGGATCAAGGGGAACAAAACAGTTTTGTACCATTTTGCAGTTGACGCAATATTTAACGAGATATTAACGTTTAAAGATAGGCGAA
>NW_017295874.1:13970-35618 GCF_001594075.2 Trachymyrmex cornetzi | reverse complement strand
ACATGATCAGTAGGCTGGTCGGACGCTCGTATTCGCCTATCTTTAAACGTTAATATCTCGTTAAATATTGCGTCAACTGCAAAATGGTACAAAACTGTTTTGTTCCCCTTGATCCAATCTATGTCCCCACTGTGTTTCAGTCACATTTTTTGAGACACCCTGTATAATAAACGCGTTTACTGGGTCATGCAATCTGGCTGGACTGATGTTGTTGCAGAGAAATTGTGGCAACAACATAAACTGGATTGCGTTTTTAAATTCAAAAAACATAACGTCCATCTCAGAAACGAAGCGCAGTGTTATATATATTTTCAAGGCGTTTGCATCGAATGTGCAGCGACTATTAATTGTATGTTACTTAAAATACCAAGCGAAAATTCGGATGTAATTTTTAAATGTGTGGCAAAAAATATACGTTCCACGAGACATATCAAAAAGAGATACCTCAAAGGAAATCGACGCGCGGTTGTAGCAGATACTATGATAAAACAACGCAAAGAGGCAATAATTTATCGCTGCGAAGAAGCGAAACGTTTGAAGGAGTTCGGAGATAGAAGTCCTCCGATACTTCCTTCCTGTGCAGTTCTGCGTAAAACAAAAGAACAAAGATTATTAAATCAGCACGGTCTAATGTTTATCAATCCCGTGTTAAACTTATTAAATCACGCAAAATATGGTAAATATGCGGGATCAATTATCAGTATTAGTTTATTGCCTCTTTTTTGTATGTACTGGACGCCTGAGCAACAATTGTTATACGTAGAACGGTGTAAAAAAGATCCAGAAGCATTTTTAACTATTGACGCTACAGGTGGTATAGTTAAACGCGAATCGTCACAAGATGCGCCGATATTCTTGTACCAATGTGTACTGGTAAGTAAAGATGATAGCGTACCAGTATTCCAATTGATCTCAGCCGATCATAGGGCTCTAATGATATCTTTTTTTTACGTACCATTATTGCCAGAAATGTCCCTATTCCACGCACGGTAGTAACCGATTTCGGATGGACGCTTTTAATTGCTGTTTCTGATATTTTTGCAAAATGCGTCGACTTTAGAGGCTATTTGCAAAAATGTTACGACGTAATTTCGAAAAATAGTAACGTACTTCCAAGTTGCTACGTTAGATTAGATGTCAGTCATCTTATTAAAATGATAGCTAAATGGAAATGCTTCCTTAAAGGAAATCCTTAAAGGAATCCTTAAAGGAAAAGAAAAACATTTAGTGCGAGTATTTAATATCCGTTGCATAAGTCAAGCATGTCAAATGGATTCCTTTATAGAAGTGGAATATCTATTAGAATCACTATTAAGCGTAGCATTAAGTAAAACTATAGGTTATACGCCAGATGGGAAGCAATTAATGTCAAACGTACGCATGCAATACTTGAACAACATTATAAAAGGCATTAATAATGACATAGAAGCTATTGTAAATAACGACGATAATGATGACAGTCAAGAGACTGAATCTTTTCCTGATGACATGAAAACAAATTTCGATGTAAAATGCCGATTGGATGAAGTGGAGTAACTCAATTTTAGATGCCGCGAAAAGAATCGCTGACAAATCCGAAAATGGAAATATTATAAATGCGTGTTACAATCCAGAATTTGTCAAGCAATTAAAAAAACGCGTCTATTACCATACTTCTTACCAATATGGACGGGCATAATGCGTCCATATTTTAAAAGATCCAGTAGTATCGCATCTTCCTCTACGGTTAAAGCAGAATTTTGCGATTTAAAACATCGAGGATTTAAAGGCCAATTCGGATTGATAAATTTATTATTCAACATTTAGATTTCCTCGATGCAAAAATTTTCGTTGGCCTCTAACGAAAATGATATTCCGATAGAAGAAGCACCGCTTAACACGACGTATGATAAACATTCAATGGAAGTTGATCAAAACTTTTCTATAACTAGCACTGATAAAAGTGGCATAGAATCCGAAGATAATGGACAAGGAAAATTTCAAACAATCTGTTGAAAACTCGTTTGAAAATATTGAAGATAACATGTCAAATGTGTCATCGGGAAAAGGTAACGACACCGTAAGTACCTTGGATAAAGATTTATCTAAAGCAGAAACAAATGGACTGGATAATGTAGATGAAGAAAACAATTACATTTGGAATATTCGTGAAAATTGGCATGGTTTGACAAATTTCAATAACAATGATGACTGTTTGCAAAAAATTCTCAAATCTGTAAAACGTTCTAAACCATCATATCTCGATAAATATAGAATGGGACTACTTGAAAAACACAAAGTCGTTTAATCTGCCTCTTCTTATCAATGGCAGCAAGTGCAAACCAGTCAAACAAAGACAATTAATAATAATGGTGCAGGAAACATGCACTTTTGACTGAATTTTGCAGCTCATCACCGACGGAATGGCAGCGCATGTAGCATATCGGAATGCAATTTAGTCGTCTGAAGGTGTTTTTCAATTAGCACGATCTATTCTCGAAAGCGGAAAAATACTTTCAAAACATTATGACGAACAAGCCTCCATAATGCAAAATTTGTCACTTTTTCAAACGCTATTAAAAATTATACACGTAAAATTAGTAAATTGAACGAACTTACCGTGAAGTTCGATTGTAATTATGCCTTCTCGTCCGGCTGGATATAATGTAGTCGCGCCCCGTCGCGATTACCCCAACAGGTTTCTTCGAAGAGTTTTCGAAACAATGCCCAGGTGTCGCGGGCTACTGGCGACCATCTTGTCTCGCCTTGCCCGATGTTTCATTATTTAAAGAGTCTGCCAAATTTGGATTAAAGGGATGGGAGGGTGGGAGTATCCAGCCGGACGAGAAGGCATAATTACAATCGAACTTCACGGTAAGTTCGTTCAATTTACTAATTATGCCAGTTCTCGTCCGGCTGGATATAATGTAGAATTTTAAAGCCCAAAATTTGGCACATATATATAAAATAAAAAATGTTGTATCATTTATTTCGATTCTCGTGAGTATGTAGAAGCAAAGGTATAATCTAATTCAATTAAAAGAAATATGGAGTATCACTTCTAGATCAAATATAGAAATAAACTAACATAACGTATTATAAATTCAGGATTGAAGCCTGGAAAGATGTGTCTTTTATTATAGGTTTATTATAAAATCGTGCGAATACCGTAGAGGCCTTAGCCCAGCCTGCTGTACGCCTAATCTCATCTAAATTAATGCCCTTGCTGGCTGCAAAGGAAGTAGAGGCGTGTCGAGTCGAATGGGCTGAAAAGATTGACGTATCTATGCCCGCCGATTCGAGCGTAGATTTGACCCATCGGGCCAACGTTTGAGAGGAGACCGAGTTATGTGGCTTACGGTACGAAATGAAAAAGGTATCACACTCATCTTTACGGAGTTTTTGAGTACGTTGAAGATAGTCTCTCGATAAGGAAAATATGCATAGTTCTGGATTACTCTGGAACGGTTTAAAATTTAGCAAGGGTTGATTTTTGCCGATCCCCGATGTCTTAAGACGCTCAGGCACTCTAATGACCATCGAGTCAGCAAATACAATATTAGAGCATTTAATACTCGCAAATGTCTGCATTCTTTGAGCAGTAGATAATGCGAATAGAGTGACCAATTTTCTTGACATGAGCTCAAGGGAGAGATCTTCATGGGGATACAATGTAGACAGATAGGTGATTACCGTGGATGGATCCCAAATAAAATCATAGCGGGGTCTCTGAGGTTTTAGAGCGGCCACCCCCTTAAAAAATCTCTTAATCAACGGATGCTGTCCTACTTCTATTGTAGATATCAGAGATATCGCTGAGCGATATGAATTCAAGGTAGAATATCTCGTACTCTAGAGGATCTCGTACTGGGAAGACAAGAGGCCAGAAACTCCAATACTAACTTAATCGGTGGAGAGAAGGCGTCGATTCCTTTTTCCCTGGAGAACTGCCACCACAACTTAAGAGGCTTCGAGTATTGGTTAATTGTAGAATTCGAAATTGATGCTAGCATTGGTTCCAGCGCGCCTAAGGGCGTTCCTTTTTTCACGAAGGCCTGGCGGATAGTTTCGCGACTACCAGGGAAAGGCTGGGCCATGCTGGATGGTGATCCCTGAAAGGCGACGATAGCATGTTAATGTTAGCTTCAAAGAGAATAGGTTGGTTAACAATAAGTTGATTGAAAAGTGGGAACCATGGTTGTGCGGGCCATCTGGGGACAACCATGATACCTTCTGCTCTGTCTGAAATAATTTTGCGTAGAACTCTAAGAATCAAGATAAAGGGGGGAAAAGCATAAAAATAAAATTTACTCCAGTCTAATGAAAATGCATCGACTGCCAGTGCCTCTGGGTCGGGAATCCAGGAAACGAAGCGAACACATTTTGTATTAAGTGATGATGCAAATAAGTCGATGTCGAAAGGTCCGAAGTTTTCTTCAATTTTATTGAAGTGAATCTGACTTAATGACCATTCAGTTTCGTCTGAATTTATTCGTGAATGGGCATCTGCTAAGTTTTGAGCCGAAGGAATATATGCTGCATATAAAAATAGATCACGGTCTGCACACCAGCACCAAATTTCCCTAGCGAGGGATGATAAAAGGGGGAACTGAACCGAACCCATGCGATTGACATATGAGAGCGCGGTAGAATTATCTACTCTCAGGAGAACACTACAGCCTCTAAGATGGGAGGCAAAGCACCGAAGGCCATGAAAAACTGCTAGAAGCTCTAAGTAATTAATATGGAATTATCTGTCCCGTGGGGACCAAAAACCATGAGTATGTACTCCGTTGCAAACCGCTCCCCAACCGGTCAGTGAAGCGTCTGTAAAAATTTCTAGCTCGAGTCGACCTGAGCTAATAAGGTTACACTGGTGTGGATTGGAAAACACAGCCTTCCACCACAAGAGATCTTCTTTAATAGATAAAGGGAGCAACATCTCTGCCTCGAAATCATTAGTCGCTAAGAGGGCTAAGAATTTTTCTCTTTCTAAAATCTTTGTGTGGAGAAGGCCGTATTTCACTGCTGGGCAAACTGAGATCAATGAGCCGATAAAACTTGCGAACAGACGGGTTTTACAGGATTTTTTGCCTAGTATGGAAAGCGTCTTATGCAAGAGATTCTTTCTCTTCTCTAATGGGATAGAAATAGCAAAATTTTTTGTGTCGAACCTGAAACCAAGAAAGCGACATGATTTTGAAGGTATTAAGGAGCTCTTGTTCTCGTTGATAACAAAGCCTAATGCTGTTAGAAGCCCAGAGGACGCTGCGATATTTCTCAAGCATTGTTGATGTGAGTGAGCTATGAGGAGGAAGTCGTCTAAATAAACTACCGAGAGGAAGCCCTTTTCCCTAAGGAACTGTACCACTGGTTTTAATACTTTAGTGAATATATACGGCGCCGATGCTAGTCCGAAGGGTAGCGCGGTGAACTGAAAGAGCTGGTTCTGGAATCGAAAGCGGAGATATTTTCTGTCGTCAGGATGGATTGGGAGACACAAGAAAGCATCCTCTAAGTCAATTGAAGCAAGGAAATCGTCCGGTTCAAGCAAACTGACGACTACCTTCCAGTCTTCAAGCTTAAAGTGCGGGGCAACAATAAATTCGTTAAAATATTTTAGGTTCAGAATGAATCTCCAACCGCCTGAGGTTTTTTCCATTACAAAGTATGAAGATAAGAATTGGCCCTCGGAATCGACCGTTAATTCGAGCGCTCCTTTTTTGTAGAGTCTAAATATTTCTTGTCTACAAATCCTCTGCTCGTTTTCCGACAAATTAACTGTGGGCTCTCTAATCTGACACGGTGGATGGTGTCTAAAAGGTAATCTGTATCCTGCGATCGCGTCTAATATTAAATGATCTGAAGTAATTTGTCTCCAAGCTGCTAAACGGGAGACCAAACTTCCAGCGATGTTTACCTGCTCGGAAGTTATCGTCTTCTCGAAAGCGACCTTGAGCGATGAGGTATCCGACGAGCGCTCGATGTCCCTGCTCTCCGAAACGTTGAGGGTCTCGCCGAGGCAGGGACTCGATAGTTTCCCGAAGATCCGTAAGAAGTAGATGGCAACGGTTGTTTTGCTGGTTGATGAGTCTTCTTTGGTAGTGTCAATGGAGTCTTGATGAGGCTCTTACTGGATTTCTCAATTAGCGAGGCTTTCTTTATTTCCTCACTAAAAGACGTACCAAAGAGGTAAATGTCCGATGGAACTGCATCTGCCGTGCTCTTAGCTAGTAAATTAAGAGCAGGCATAATCTGCGCCCTTCTCGATAATGAGAGACGGTAGAAGAGGTCCGCCAGTATTTTTGCACCTTCGTTTACCTTTAGGACTGCAGAACGTGCTTCTATAGACAAGTCGCGTTGAACTGATGGTTTGAGTAGTTCCGAGATGGCTTCCCCGAATGCACATAGGGCAGCGCCGACCTGATTTTGGTTTTTGGAGTTGAAAATGTCTCTCTTAACAAGAGAGTTATTCTTCAGAGCCGATTTGAGCTCTGGATTTAAAATCGGTGCCTTTAGGAATGTCACCTCCTCCGCAGGAGTGTATTTTTTCAGTAATTCCTCACGCTGTTCAGTGGAGAGGCCCTTCTGTGAGAGGTCACGCCATTTGCTTGTAACCAGTTCATTCCAGGGCTGTATTACTGCGTCTTCTAATTCTGTGGCGAATAATTCCCTAGCTAGGGTATTCTCCTCAGACAAAATGCTAGCCGGAAGCTCCTGGGACTGTCCCGCATATTCTCCGATAGAGGCAGTTGCGGAGGTTATGTTATCTGCATGCGGCGAGTCTAGAAGAAAAGATTACTGACCTTAGATTGGAATTCCTGAGAACAGGTGAGAACTCTGAGAGTTCTCAAGGTTGTGTCCGTATCGCTCAACTATATTCTACTGTGAATATAGTCCTGGATTATAGGTACACACCTGGGTCGCAATGGACCATGGGCCCTTCCTGTCTAGCAGGCGTTGCCCTGCCGCATTCGCTTGGAGATAATTGGATAAGATCCACTGCCGAGGATGCCTCCTCCGTCAATAAAGCCTCATTATGAGACCCGGGGGTCGTTTGGTGGTCCAAAGGTGTGGACAAGGGGGGAAATTCCCGCCCTCTAACCTCCCCGTGCGTGAGCGCTTGGATTAGTCGCTCTAATCTGTTTTCCAGCTCTCCAAGCCGGTCCCGCGAGTGAGACCGCTTTCTTTTCTTTGTCTTACCCATGAAGAATCCTTGTAAAGCGAAAGAGGAAGCTCTATCTTAAGAATTTCTCACGAGAATAATCCTGGGATGTTGGGGTTATTCCGCAACAGGAACACAATGAAACATCGGGCAAGGCGAGACAAGATGATCGCCAGTAGCCCGCGACACCTGGGCATCGTTTCGAAAACTCTTTGAAGAAACCTGTTGGGGTAATCGCGACGGGGCGCGACTACATTATATCCAGCCGGACGAGAACTGGCATAATTAAGCGATTAAACGCTAATTGCAATGCGGCTCACCTGACAGATTATCTGTTCGAAAAAGAGCCTAGTTGTACGTATACAGGTCTTGTTCATGCGGTGACATACACTCCCGTCAAACAGTAACATGCAATTTAAACATAAACATACTTTTACAAGAAGGTTTGGCACACATACAACGTGCTATAGATGACATGACAAACATAAAATCGAAATGTCATACGTGTAGTGCAACAGCCGAAACTAGCATGGTTTATGGCAAACACATAATAATAGATACCTCGATATTTACAGATCACACATATATTAAATCCGATTTAAAACACGATTTACATTCAATTTCAAAAACTATTCAACTGAATGACATAAATTATATTTTGACAGGGGTAGTGTACTATATAAAATATAACAATAACAACGACGGACATTACACAGCCATGGCATACGCAGGCACAAATTGGTATGAGTACGATGACTTAAAAAAAAAAGCGTACGACAGTCAACCCCAATCAAGCAGTGACATAACATGTAATAATGTATGTTAAATGTGAGTAACTTGTGATCATTTTCTATTAATATACACCACTTGTTTACGTTACATATAACGTACATTATATTAACAAATATTAAGAAATAAATTAAGTGTATATATTAGTATATACTAGGCCCTTCCAACTTCAGGAAACGAAACATTTCTTAATATTACATTTATATAAATACTCATGCGTGCATACGACAAAAAACCCACAACTGCAACAACATATAAGGTTTGTTCGCGTCGCATGCTCCAACACACTCCAATATTCTCCTATTATAGATACAACTCATGTCAACGAGTGCGTAGGAGCATGTTGGAGCATACGACGCGACCAACCCTATATCTATACACACACATCACATGTCAAGCGCACGCGTTCGCACGCACGCACGCACACGCACACACGCACGCACGCGCAAACACACACACGCACGCACGCACGCACGCACGCGCGCGCGCGCACGCACACACGCGCTCACACACACACGACACACCCACACACGCACACATGAGGTATAAGTCCGACCGTGCAACCTCCTAGAGGTGTACCTCGGGTTATGCTAATGCCGGCGGCACCCACAATATTTTTTTAGAAAACTGTTCGCGAAGAATTCGAACACGTTCACATGGCTAAAATAAATCTTAAATAAATCATTTTAAAGACTAGACGTCAATCTTTATACTGAAATGACACTTCGGAATAAAAAATTGCTTATACATATTCAAGGGCCAGACATATCGCTAAAACGTTAGCAGAAATGATTAAAACTATGCAGAACTATCAGAAAAAATTACAAAATTGGAAAGAACTGATTGTTAAGAGGTACTTTACTCTTGGAGTGCGGTGCTGGCGCTCAGATTAAAAAATTGTCAAAAAATACTTAAATGCGGGAACTCTGGCCGAAACTTACATAAATCGTCGGAACTATTGTAGAACTATCGGAAAATGCCAAAAAGTCAGCTGGAACTGGCTGCTGAGAGGTACTTTACTCTTGGAGTGCGGTGACAGCACTCAGATTAAAAAATTGTTAAAAAATACTTAAATGCAGGAACTCTGGCCGAAACTTACATAAATCGTGGGAACTATTATAGAACTATTGGAAAATGCTAAAAAGTCAGCTGGGACTGGCTGCTGAGAGGTACTTTACTCTTGGAGTGTGGTGCCGTCGCTCAGATTAAAAAATTGTTTAAGCATATTTAAAGTCCGTAATTGTCACTAAAACTTAGCAGGAACTATAGAGCTCTTCGAGTACTATAAAACAGCGCTAAAAAAATTAATTTTTTTTTAACTTGCGGTGCTATTTCTTTTTTTTTAATTCATTTTAAATTATTTACTGACCGGAACTATTATTATAATCTATCAGGAACTCTAGTACTCTCTGAGTACTGTAAATTTCCGTAAAAAAAATCGACTGTCTCGAATCTTGCGGTGCCACGCGAAGTTAGCACCGCATATTTGTATGTTTAAAAATTTTTGGCTTAAATCAGCAGAACTATTGATAAAACCTATCAGGAACTATAGAACTATTCTTGGTGCAAGCAGTACTGTTATTAAAATTTCCGATTTTTGAAGTTGAGGTGCTAACTTCACAGAGACGTTAACTATTGCGCAACCTACAAAATGGTATAAGAATCGAGCATTCTTATACCATTTTGTACGCAATAGTTAACGAGATATTAACGTTTAAAGATAGTCGAATAAGCCCGTCCGGCCGGCCTACTGCCGAATATATAACCTACCGTCCCCACCGATAGCGCGGGCCGCTGCCGAATATACACCCTCCCGTCCCCACCGATAGCGCGGGCCGCTGGGAGTGGGGATGGCCTGCTAGGCGTACCGTTCGAGTCAAGACGTTTAGTGGCAGTTCCCGGTCTCCGCGCGCCTAGCTATCAATCGTGGATATTCGGCGCTTTAGAAATAATATCTCGATTATCGCGAAAATTGGGAAATGATAGAGAACTCTTTGAAAACTCAGTTTAGTTCGTTCTAAAGCGTGCACATGTACATACAGAAAAATGTTATATAAATATTATTCGTTTCCAGTAAATAATAAGTGTATTTTAAAATTATATTATCAAAAAAATTCTTTATAAAGATCGTTACTCTAAAGAAGAATAAAAATTGCGTCCTCTCTTAGTACTCGAATGATATTTTTCTGCATGCACACTATCGCTCATGGAAGTTCGAACACCCGCATAAATTTTATCGAGACATCATGTAAAAAATTAAGATTTTGCAAAACAGCAATTGTATTATTTTTTAAATATATTATAGGTCGCTTGTGTACACATACAACAATTGCAAAAGCTTTATAAATTAATTTTAATTTTATAGGTCAAAAAGTATCGTCTTTACTTCGTAGAACATTGAGTATAATTAATAAATTTCAAAAATTCGCTCATACAACACAAATGTGGGCTCATTCTATGGTGTATGTTGCCAGCCTATCCCCATAAGTGAGGGATAGACCAGCAAAAGCTTTACAAATTATTTTCAATTCAATATGACAATAGCGAATTTTTGAAATTTATCAATCATGATATCAATGTTTTACGAAATAAAGGTAAACTATTTTTGTTTCATATTAAGTTAAAAATAATTTATAAGACTTTTGCAATTGGTAGTATGTGTATAAGTAATCTAAAATTATTTAAACAATAATACAATTGCTGTTTTATAATGTCTTAATTTTTTACATGATCATTCGATAAAATTTATGTGGGTGTTCGAACTTCCATGAGCGATAGTGTGCATGCAGAAAAATATCATTCAAGTGCTAAGAGAAGACGCAATTTTTATTCTTCTTTAGAGTAACGATTATCTTTATAAAGAATTTTTTTGATAATATAATTTTAAAATACACTTATTATTTACTGGAAACGAATAATATTTATGTAACATTTTTCTGTATGTACATGTGCACGCTTTAGAACGAACTAAACTGAGTTTTCAAAGAGTTCTCGATCATTTCCCAATTTTCGCGATAATCGAGATATTATTTCTAAAGTGTCGAATATCCGCCATCGATAGCTAGGCGCGCGGGGAGCGAGAATTGCTACTAAACGTCTTGACTCGAACGGCACGCCTAGCCGGCCTAGCCTAGCAGGCCATCCCCACTCCCAGCGGCCCGCGCGCCGTGCGATCGGTGGGGACGGTAGGTTATATATTCGGCAGCAGTAGGCCGGTCGGACGCGCTTATTCGACTGTCTTTAAACGTTAATATCTCTTTAACTATTGCGCAACCTATAAAATGGTATAAGAATTTTCGATTCAATTCGGTCCGTTCTACCTTCTCGTGATCGATTACCCGGTAATTTTCAAACACCCTGTATATATATCTAATTATATATAAAATTATACATAATTATGTATGAGCAATTTTCTTTGTGTTTCTTCAAACTCGATTTTTTCTAAAACAAACAATGCAAAAATTATAATTTTTTTTACTTTAATTATCTTTGACGTTTTTTCATTATTTATACTATTTTTATTTCACTAACAATAAGAAGTAATTTTACAAAAGAAAGAAGAATGACCTGTATGTATGAACATATTTCATATATAATTATGTATGTTTACTATTATTTTGTTTATGTATATATTATACATAATTATATATATTTATGCATAAATAATTTTTTTACGGGAAACTATACTTCTATAATTAGAATACTTCAATTTTTCAAAAGTAAAACAAAATTAAAGGTTTAATAAATTATTAAATAATAAGAGGGAATAGAAGAAACAAAGGCTGTTAATAAAGAGTAAAAAATGATACACAAAAATTCAATCCGAGTTAAATCAAAGATATTGAGAAATGTACAATATAGATTTTGTACAGATGCTTTGGTATTAATTGTAAGGAGTCATTTAACGATCGTTTACATAAAAACTATCGGCTTCAAGATTTCCATAACACATTTAAATATTATTTATTATTTGCACACGTTGTTTTCTGTATGAAATACATTTTACTTAATAAATACAGTAAATAAATATTAATAAAATAGAATTACAGGTCGCCAATTATCTATCAAATATCTAGCGTATTGAACAAATCCTTTAAATTTAAAAGATTAAATATAATGTAATAGAATATAATAGGTTTAAATGTCCCAGATGCATGTATATAATTATACAGGGTGAGGAAAAAATATGGAAACCCTGAAAAATCTCAAAAAAATATAAGTTTTACAGAAAAATGTTTCAAATAAAAGTTGTAGGATTTAAAAAAGTCTATTCAATAGTCTCATCAGTTTGATCCTGACTGGCGTCGTTGAGGTCAAGTCAATGTCACGTTGAATTTTTTAAATGGAACACCCTATTTTTTATTGCACATTCTCATAGCACATCTCGAGAGCTTTCCAAAACACTATAATTATGTTCATTTTCGTCAAGTACTTTTTGAGTTATAATACTTGAAGGTTACAGTACCTCCGGCATTAACATTATCCAAGGTGTCCAACCGACGACTAAAACCTCTTGAATGTTGTTCAGGATCATGTACTGGATAACATTTGTCAAGATCAAGGTCATTGGTGATTATTCCTCTTATTTTCATTTTTGCACTAAAAATTCATTTTTACGTAAAAATGAAAATAATAAAATAAAATAATCACCAATGATGCTTTGATCTTGACAATTGAACCCAGATGATAATCCTGAACAACATTCAAAACATTAGCCGCCGGTCGGACACTTTGGATAATGTTAATGCCGGAGGTACTGTAACTTTCAAGTCTTATAACTCAAAAAGTACTTGACGAAAATGAACTTAATTATAGTGTTTTGGAAAGCTCTCGAGATGTGCTATGAGAATATGCAATAAAAAATAGGGTATTCCATTTTAAAAATTCAACGTGACTTTGACTTGACCTCAACGACGCCAGTCAGGATCAAACTGATGAGACGATTGAATAGACTTTTTTAAATCCTACAACTTTTATTTGAAACATTTTTCTGTAAAACTTACATTTTTTGAGATTTTTCAGGGTTTCCATTTTTTTCCTCACCCTGTATGTAACACTTACAATAAGTTTATATCGAATATCTACTTACAATTATTATTTAGCTAAAATTGATTTCTTTTTTTCATATTAAAATAAAGTATGTCTTAATATATTTAATACTAGAAATTTAACTGCCTATTACTGTCGGAGCTGGATCTTCGTTGCTTTTTAATAATTCAATCTTGAATTACTAATATGTACTTGCATATATACCATATTGTAGTCTTTTTCTAACTGCGCGCCGAATTGTTTTTCCGGACTAAATAAACGCAATTAAAACTACTCTAGTAATCGCGAATTTAATTGACAAGCAATTTAATAATTTGATGCTACCATCAAGCATCATATATTATAAAGAGTTAATATATAAAAACTGTTAATAAATTTATTGCGAAAAATATGTCCCGACCGAGGTAATATTTTTCGCAATAAATTTATTAACAGTTTTTATATATTAACATCTTTATAATATATGATGCTTGATGGTAGCATCAAATTATTAAATTGCTTGTCAATTAAATTCGCGATTACTAGAGTAGTTTTAATTGCGTTTATTTAGTCCGGAAAAACAATTCGGCGCGCAGTTAGAAAAAGACTACAATATGGTATATATGCAAGTACATATATAGTATATATTAGTAATTCAAGATTGAATTATTAAAAAGCAACGAAGATCCAGCTCCGACCGTAATAGGCAGTTAAATTTCTAGTATTAATTGAGTTTCTCAAATATACGGTCAAAAAATATAAATATATGTCTTAATACTTGATATTTTACAAATTTTTAGTATAAAAATATTCACGCACACACATATATATACACGCGCGCGGGCAATCTGCACGTGTTACAGATAGCTTTTTATTTTATGTATATGTATAAAAGTTCATTCAGATATATTAAAATAATATATAATTTATACATTTATTGAAATAAATTAATTCATTTTTGCACAATAATAGAAAGAACATCCATATAACGATAACTGAATAAACGGTAAAACTGTATATTACCGACCTCACCGATTTCAATGACCTTAACATATGTTTTCAAAGTCACGACCCTGAGTGATTCTAAACAGATTTTTTAACCGTCGCTTGTTATTCGTTAAAAAAAAATTATTAATAAAAAGTTTAAAAAATATCTCTTTTCTACTGAAACTTACTTCGCGTGGAAAGTCGAACGCCTCTTCGCAGGCGAGAGGTGGGGACTTTGTTTCGCGTAGGTAGGCACTCGTGCGTCCCTAAGCAGAAAAGGGGGAAGAATAGATCTCGCTTCGTGTGAAAAGTTAAACATTACTAAACAGGGAGAGGTATAAAATATTATTTAATATTGTACACATATAGCAGAAATGTAATGTTATTTTTTAAACTTTTTTATTAATAATTTTTTAATGAATAATGAGCGATGGCTAAAATCTATCGGAGGTGATTCAAGATCATACGTCAAGGTCATTGAAATCGGTGAGGTCGTCGGTAATATGCAGTTTAACCGAATAAACTTACTAAGCAAACCTGTCAACATGTGTGTGAAAATGTGTGTGATTCATATCAGCATGTTCCATGCCACTAAATTTAAAGGATTTATTCAATACGCCATATAGATAATTGACGACCTGTAATTCTATTTTATTAATATTTATTTACTGTATTAATATTTATTATACTGTATTAATATTTAATATTAATATTTACTGTATTTATTAAGTAAAATGTATTTCATACAGTGTATTCTATTAAAAACTACAAAAATTATTATTAGAAAATATCCCAGACAAAAATTCCGCACAGGCACCGATGACTCACACAGCAGATAACGAAAAATATATAATAAGGGCAGAAAACTTGAATTTAGGAAAAAGCGATAAATAAGTAAACTAAATTTCCACGTAATTTCTGCCGTACGATAAAACAGATAAAAAATTTTATAATATATAGAAAAGAATGAAATGAGAGAAATAGAAAAAGTGAGATAAAGAATTATTTTATGACTTCTCTTATTTTATTTATATAGAAAGATTTTAGAGAAAAAAGATTTTGTGGCTGCAACTATAATAAATATTAAAATAGGTTGCATTATATTTGTTATACTCGATCAAGAAAATGATTGTTTGTTTTTTAATTTTTGAATGTGTTTTTCGTTTTCATTGGCGAGTAGCGAAAATTACGAAAGTTTTTATTTATAATTTTACATTACTCACTTAAAAGCACTTTTCCGTTTATGTCAAAATAACTATAATCCTATACATTAAAAAGAATGAAATGTATTCCGTAGAAAAGTGTTATTGTTACTGAATATTATTCGAATATTAAAATAATATTTGATAAAATTGATTTCTAAAATAATTATAAATTTTATTTTCTTTTTCCTTATTGTTACTTTTCAGTTTAATGTTACATTATATTTTAAATTATGTTCTGACAAATACAATATTGATTGTTATAATATCGATTTAATAAAACGTTTTTAATCATTTTCGATGTACGCAAATTAAATAAGTGGTTCCAATAATGTACAAAGATCAAAACAGCGTATTTCAAAGAAGGTATAAATCAAGAAAAAATGTTCAAAACCGCAGTCAAGTTACAAATATAGCTTCGAAAACAAAATTCCTTGCTCTTATTCTTATAGACAGTTATGTTAAATTTGCGTTTTCTTTTCCTTCAAATCATTCAAAATTTCTTTTCGCAGAGATAATTTCAGAATAATATTTGATAAAATTTTTAATTTAATAAATTAAAGGAACAGCGCATTGATTAGGATAAATATTAATCGATCCGCTTAAATATGATTCCGAAGATTATTGAATATTATTCTTTAATGAGAATTATTATAAAGAAGAAATCCTTTGTAGAGATCACTTTATGGATTAACAATAATAAAGAATAATTTTTCGATCGAACCTGATGTGAATCGCCCTTCGATTCTTCCAGTTAGAAATTCTCTTCGATAAGAATACAGAATAGTCAAAACTATAGCAAAAAACTACTGAGTATTCAGTTAAAACCACAATATGTTATCACGTGTTATTTTATTTACATATGCACTAACACGAATTTGAGAGCTAATTTGAATTTAAATATCTAAAAGAATGATAAGTGAGCTCGACATCGTAAGTTCCAAAATGAAATAGCTGCTTATTTCTGGGTCTTGTCGATGGGAAATATTATCTTCCCTCTCTCGTCCATCTGTCCAATCACAACTGTCGTTCGGATTAATAAACGATTTGGCAAATGCTGTTTTCCTTTCCACCTCTTCACTCTCTCATCTTCTCTTCTTCGAAATGATGGTTATTAAGTATTTTACCAAAAAATTGCTTACTATTGATACATTTGCTGCATAAACAAATTCAATATTTTGATTAAAATAATATTTTGTTGTTTCGGTAAATATTCTTAAAATTAATATATAAACTCATCAACTGATCATATGTCAATCCTTTCAAGGGTTTAGATATGTATAAATAAATACTATTCATTCTCATTGATCTTCTAGCTTTACAGATCTTTTTAACTCTATAACAAATCTTTAGGTTTATATTATCAAACGAAGAAAGTTTTACATTATTTTTTTAATAAATAAATAAAAAATTTTAAAAATGTAAGAATAAATTAAAATTAATTATTTACTTCGAGAAAAATGTCAATCTTCGATTTATTTTTACACTTTTCTTTTGAAGATCTTTATTTTTCTTTTATAAATCTTACAAATAAATATTAATATTCACTTTATGTTTTAATATGTCTCTTTCCGTTTCTCAAGAATGTTTGATAAGGTTGCTGAAATCGCACCACTTTTCACTTAAAGAATTATAATTTAAAAATTACGAAGAATATTAATTAATATGTCAAGGCTTTTTTTAAACAAGCAGTTACAGTTAACTCATAAAATAAAATTTGTTTTTTAATTACATACGTACAATAAAATTTCAAACGTTTCGACTTGTAAAGTCTTCCTCAGTGATAATACACTGTAGAAAATAAAATGTTAATTTTAACTTACAGTCGTATAGTGGAATTTCTGGCAATGAGACATGCAAAAATGTTAAATTAACACAAAAATGTTGTCTAATCTTATATTGTTACGATGCTCTTTTATCCTAATTCGAAGTTTGTTCAACATAAGAGACGTCACAATTATTGCAATTGATTTTATAGATTACATTATTATTTTCTTGATGTTGGTTTTTATCTTTGTGTGTCTTTATAAATCTATCCAATTTGTTGAGACATCGATAGACGAAGAATATTCTTAAGTTTTTTACAGCATATAATAAACTGCACTCTTTTCCCTTTCTCATGTAATTTTTTCATAATCTTTTTGAACTATTATAAAGTTAAAAATAAGGATTTTTTTCAGCATGGTGCGATTTTAGCAACGAGGAAATTCATTACCTAAATCGTACTATACCAATAATTCTCATTTAAAATATTACAATAACGCAAAAAATTAAAAAATTACTTAAGAAAAGGAAAAAAAATTATATTTTACTATGCTGTTAAGAACTTAGGAAAATATTTTTCATAATTTCTGAAACCCACGATAATTTCAAGAAATGATTTAAGAAGTTTCCATATATGTGAAACAAAATAAACACTCCGTAGGTTTACATTATGCATTTTCATATAATAAGAAATGGAATAAAAATATAAGAAAGCTAAAAATATTAAGTAACGTGCAATTTAAAAAGTCAAATTTCGTGGTGCGATTTAGAAAATTACAGTATGGTGCGATTTAGGAAATTAGAGCATTTTTAAAACTTTTATTTATTTAACTTATAAACAAAAATGTAAAGCAAACTTTGACTCTATAAATTTAATTTTAATAATATTCTAATCACGACAAATGATCGAGACTTAGACTATTTAATTTATATTTTCTATCTAATTTTACTATGAAATACGTTGAAAAATAATAATGTTATTACAATTTTTTTTTATGACAACACTCCTATTGTGCTTCATGTCACGAGTATAACGGAGTAGTGTATCATGTAGTTCTTAAATAACCCGTAAGAAAGTATATAAATACAATATAATATATTACAGGACCGTATATATGTGATAACACAAACTATAGAAATCAAAGCCTTAAACGATCTAGCTGGATTTTAATGCTTGTATGATTTTTATGTAAACTTATGTACAACATATGTAGTCCCTAGAACGCGCATTCCTAGGAACTACATACGTAGGATATAAATTTACGTAAGAATTATACAAGCATTAAGATCCAGCTAGACCGTTTAAGGCTTTGATTTATGTAAATATAATAATTAAATTTTTAAGCTAGGTAGTGCGATTTAGGAGTGCAATTTCGACAACTTTACCCTAACAATTGATAATAAAGAATTTATATAACTCTAAAGTTTATAAATTTTGTATCAAATTTCATATTTTCTGAAATACATATTGAAATTAGCTGTACGATGATGTACATACTTTAACGCACGCACGCACGCACGCACGCACGCAATATGAATAATATTATCCAATATACTTATTTTTTTAAATACTAGCACATCCCATGTGCGCGCTACACGCGCGCTGTTTTATTATATTCTCCTTTTTAGACATTATGAAATGTAAAAAGCATAATCAATTTTTAAATATTTCAATAAATTTAAAATGTATTTATATTAATTTTATTTAAATTTAATTAAATTCACAATTAAGTTTTAATTACAATTAAACTTTAAATAAACTTATTTAATATTTTTGTATTTTTAGACTTTTTTTCGTCACAATTTTAATTTTCATCGCTTCGGTTATCCATTTCTGGATTTATATTAAATGATAATTGCATTTCCGTGATCATTTTATTATATTTTATTTCTAATTCCCTTTGTTGTTACAACTTTTGCTGTACTAATCTGATTATTAATCTGTCTTTTTTTCTTAAAATATTTTAGTCTTAGTCTTCTATCTTTTTATGTAATTATTTTAATGATGCAATTGTAAATGAATTATTTTGCCCTTTTTTTTTAAATTTATTTGATTTAGCATGAATAGGTTGCCGGTCTCTCCTCTTCTCTTTTTATTTGTTGGAAATGACATGACTTCCATCAATTAAAAATCTTCGAAGATTAGGATGATTTTGTATTGCTTATAGATATATTACATTATGATTACAACAATCATGAAACAATTTTCCTCTTTTTTTAACTTTTCCGACTCTATAAAATATTTAGTATCACAATGAATACAAGATTCATTCATTGCCATTCATTGGGTAAAACATTCATTCGCTATATTGGTTCAACTATTTTGATTTTTTAAATTTTGTAATCGGATTCAAAATTGACGACTCTCTAAACCTTTCGATATAACATTTCCACAGCAACAAAGTTTTTTTGCCGTATTGTTTGCACCATTTTTAATTTTTAAATTTTGAGACCGCATTCGAATTCAGCGACTCTCCCAATCTTTGGATACAACATTTCGACGGAAACGAAGTACTTTTACAGTCTCATCAAAAAGAGGCTTTGGAGAAGATAACACGGCAATTCTCAGAGAGGATTCTAATTTTGATACCTGATTCAAATTCGGCGAACTCCAATACTTTTGGATACAATATTGTCACGGAAACGAAGTACTCTAACAGCCTCTACGAAAAGAGGTTTCAGGCGGATAACATGCCATTTTTATGTGAGAGGATTATATCTTACGATCTATACATAATATATATTTTGTCTACGCTTTGCATTATTTTCTTTTAATAGCAATATTCTTTTTAAACTTACTTTTGATAAATTTTTTTTTTTTTAATATTTCTCATCTTTATATTTATCATTGTTTCCATAGTATTTTTATATTTATTTATTTTTTTTATATAAATAGCAATAATTTATTAAACCGATTATTTCTCTAAGATTCATTTTTATTGTTCCTTAACATTAATTATTAACATTATTCGTTCTTTGTAATCGTTTATAGAATACATTTTGCCTTTTCTTTTATTCCCGGTTTATTTGACAAATTGTTTAAATTCTTCTTAAATGAAATTATTATATTACAATTCATTCAAAGACATTTCCTCTTCCAAAAGTAGTGGTTATTTAATTCTCCTTCAAAATTATACAAAACATCACAAACTTGCGTTACCTTGCTCAATTTAAGTGTTATCACAAAAATTAAAGAATTAACCGTATAAAATGAAAAAATTTAATTTTTTACTTAATCCAAATGGTACAATCTTTAATTTTTATACAATGAAACCTAAGTGTACGTATACTTATTGAAGAATCTTCCTATTCCAATCCAAATAGTTTAAATTCCTCTTAAGGGGATGCTAAAGATCTATATTACCGACTAAACACGTATAATTTTTGTATAACGAATACTCTTTTTCTCTTTCACGGATTGGAAAATCCTTTTCCAGGATTAAAGTATACGCATTTGTGAAGTGGAGTCTACGCTAAGAATGATCAAAAATTTCGAAATCGATATATTTTTTACCATTTCTTAGTGTAACATGGCGTCTCAGCTGTCAAGTCGTGACAACATTTGCTTTGATATGAAAGCTTTGCAACCCGAACGTACGAAATAATAGTTCCCAAACATGTAATTTGCACGAACATACAACGTCGAGTTCTTAGAATTAGATTTAGACGCTTTATCGCGACGAATTCGTTGTACGAAAATTGACACGTATGTGTGACTGCGTGTATCATAGCTGCGTGAGATATTGCTGTGGTAGTATAAAAAGACATGTCGATGTGCGGCGCGTGACGCGACATCTACACAGAGAAAAATGGTTTGATTATAGGTGTGTTCCGATATACACTGCCAGTACTGGCAGTACTGAAAAATAGTTCCGCTATTACTACGCAGCGCGCTGCGACAGCGTCTAGTTCCCTCAATGACGTCATAAATGTTAGCTATATTGCCACTGCGACTACTGCGACTTTCGAGATGAAGCAGTTACAGTGCAATATGGCGTCACTTAAAGAAGCACTACACGTCGAAATATTTGATCCAGGAAATAAAAAAATTTATACATTATATTTAATTGCAGAAGATACACATATATTCATTTTACCGAAAATGACTCTTAAATTATAAAGGTTACCCATGTACGATTTTAAAACTGGGCCAACATCGAGCCAATGTCGGCTGCCAACTTCCGACTGTCGGCCCGGTACTGACTGTAACGTCACGCCGACGTCGGCATAATATCCAAATGATAAGATCGGCCCAACATTAACGCCAGTGTCGGGCCGACATTGGTCACCGACGTCGGACCAACATTAAATTTCAGTGTTGGGTAGACATTGGTCACCGACATCGCCCCAACGTTAGATGCCGATGTCGAGCCGATGTCGATAAAATATCCAAATGATAAGATCGGCCCAACGTTAAAAGCCAGCGTCGAACCGACACTAATCACCGACATCGGCCCAACGTTAAAAGCCAGTGTCGAGCCGATACTGATCACCGACGTCGGTCCAACGTCGGATACCAATGTCGAGCCGACACTAGTTCAATATTTATATTTAAAAAACCATTTCTTAAATATAGATATTTAATACACAAGATGTCTGAAAATGTATGATTAAGATTCTTTTGTCTTACCTGAAATTTGATATTTAAATTAATTTCGAAAAACACACCTTGAGAGATTCGAACCTAGGATCTCTGGATCATGAGTCTCCTACCTTACGTACTAGACCATTCCT
>NW_017295874.1:7528-12656 GCF_001594075.2 Trachymyrmex cornetzi | reverse complement strand
TTGCCGACATGCTGCCAACGTTGGCCCGAGCTTCGTCAATATGTAAGAGTCGGCTAACGTACGTTGGACCAAGGTCGCGCCGTGGTTGGCGTGACCGCCGATTACCGACATGCTGCCAACGTTGGCCCGAGCTTCGTCAATATGTAAGAATCGGCTAACGTACGTTGGGCCGACGTCGCGCCGTGATTGGCGTGTCCACCGGTTGTCGACATGCTGCCAACGTTGGCCCGAGCTTCGTCAATATGTAAGAATCGGCTAACGTACGTTGGGCCGACGTCGCGCCGTGATTGGCGTCACCACCGGTTGCCGACATACTGCCAACGTTGACCCAACCTTGGCCCGGCCGTGGCCTGAAGTTGTCTTGAAATAAGAGTCGGCTAACTTAGCCTGTGCCGACGTCGCGCCGAGGTTGGCGTAACAACCAGTTGCCAACATAGTGCTAACGTTGGCCAGACATTGGCCAAAGGTCGTCATCGAATAAGTGTCGGCTAATGTACGTCGGGCCGCCGTCGCGCCGTGATTGGCGTCACCACCGGTTGCCGACATACTGCCAACGTTGACCCAACCTTGGCCCGGCCGTGGCCTGAAGTTGTCTTGAAATAAGAGTCGGCTAACTTAGCCTGTGCCGACGTCGCGCCGAGGTTGGCGTAACAACCAGTTGCCAACATAGTGCTAACGTTGGCCAGACATTGGCCAAAGGTCGTCATCGAATAAGTGTCGGCTAATGTACGTCGGGCCGACGGCGCACCATGTTCGATTAATGACTGTCGGTTTGCCGTGAATTCGCCAACGTCGGCCCAACGTTCAACATCGGGTGAGAATCGGCAAACCTTACCTGGGTTAGACTCTTAAATTCCACATCTGAATATTTATTAACTCTGTGTCCATATAGTTTTTAACACGAGGGCAAACTGCTTGAATTGGTGATTCCATAATTAGTTCATCTTCTTCGGAAGAACTATCGCTGCTTTTCGTTCAAAATTTATTGACAATTTAGTACGTTTATCCATGTCTGTTTACACTGTCAGTCTACTGCAAAGTTGTTTTGAAATACGACGTTACAATAGTGCTGGCAGTACCACAGTAATTTTGGAACGGCTGCGGCAGTGCACTGTTGTGACGTCATGATGGTTTGCACTGCCAGTAAAAAGGGAACACACCCTATATCAACAAGATATTGTTACGCCGCCGCCTGCTACGCCTTGCCGGTTTCTGGTGTCGCGTTGTCAAGGGGACGCGCCGTTGTTGATAGAGAACGTCCGGCAGATCTTTGGAGAGACGTCGACACTTACGGACGTGTTTTCTCCATTGCTTATCGAGAGTTCTTATTTCCGACGTATCTCGTGTTATCTACGAGTTGTATAGACCTCTGCAATAAAGACCGTTTGTTTCCTTTTAACCATCCTCTGTGTCCAATCCTTTCCGCGGCTCGGGAGTGCGCGTCGCGCTCGTGAGTGAGATCGTGCGAAGCGGGCGCAACAATATGGTTAAATGCATTTTAGTTAAATCTAGCAGAATTTCTGGTTATTATAATAGGACTCGAAATTTTATGACTAGACCGTTTAGTAGATTATACTATAAGGATCTGTTTAATATTTTTCAATTGGATCTACAAAACTTCTAGTTATATTCACTAGACGTGCGCAACGTGTTACCAGAATTCTTGTTAACGCTAGCGCATCTTGGTAGTTGCATCATTGTGCAAGTTCGCGCAAGTCGCGCGAATCGAGCGGATACGTAAACAAGTCGCGCGAGTCGAGCGGATATGTAAAGTTAAGGAGGCGTGGCGAATTAACGCGCACGGATCACAACGTTATTTAACGGCAACCTCATCATTGTTGTCATCGCTGGCGAACGCAACACGCGGACGGACCTTGAGGCCAATTGTCTTGCTTTGATAGCATCAGCAGTGTTTCGTGTAAACTAATTAATCGGCGTGGTGCTGAGCATATCGTAAAATAAAGTCATATATTATCTTCTCGGGCGATCGCCGAACTTTATCGCGAGTTATATTTCCGCGAGACGCGGCGCCTGTAGCCGAAACAAAACTCAGTCTGTGATATATTATTCGCGATAAATTACGTTATTTTTCGTACATCGCGTATCGATGGCTGATCGTGGTCGAGCATATATGTATCGTGAAGTGAAGTCCTGTGAAAAAATTGCAAGAGTTGGATGAACAATTCTAACATTTACGAACGTTATTAAAGTAGCATGGCTGACGAAAAAACGTCTTCTCTTCTTCGCCAATGGAATTTCGAAAAATATATAGAAGTTTTTAAAGGTTAGTAATACATTAATTTAGATTTCTGTAACGATATTGCTTTGCACATAGATAATGGACGCATTTCGTTTTACGCATAATACTCATGTTGCATTTAGGCCGCCATTTCATTTGTACGTTTTTGTCGTACGACAAATAGGTCTGTTCGCGTTGCATGAAATTCCCAAATATTTTTGCACCTGAAAAATGAGATAAGTTATATATTTGGCCTTGAAAAGAGAGAAAACAAAGGTGCCGAGTACCAAAAGTGCAAGTAACGCCAACAGACCTAGGCTACGTTCCGTTTCACGCATGTTGTTTATCTTTGTTAACCATTCGGTAAATAACAAGGATAAAAGATGCATCATGCGTATCATATGTGAAACGGAACGCAGCCCTAATATGTGCAAGATAGAGAAGTTCGGATTTCTCTATATATCCTATAGCCAATCAACAGGCCTGAAAAATTTACACACAAATTAAATAGCGGCCTTATTCTTCTTTATATTCGATAAACGGTAATAAATAATGCATTATGGGCGTCATGTGTGAAATGGTCCCCCCCCCCCCCTATCAACTCTAATGCTTTAAACTTTTAAGATTATTCTAAAAAGATTTGTTCTACATCTCTTTATTACTTTCCCTATTCTTAAATTTAGTGTATTATTTTCAAATGCTTAGCAAATCAATTTTTGCGTCAATATCTTTTTGAATCATTCCTTCTATTATTATTAAATCTTCTAACTTTATTGTTTAATATCTAAAAAAACATAAATTTGCGATATTATGTTGAATTGTTATTATTTTTTTTTAGAACAAGAAATAGATTGTGAAGCGCTTATTTGTTTAGAAAAAAAAGACTTACTAGCACTTTTACCTAAAGCAGGGCCCCTAGAGCAAAATTTTCTAAAAAACTTGAAGCTCATAAGCTCGCAGAGCTTGAGGTAAGCATAAAAATATTTATTAAATGATCTTATTTCCAAATGGTATATTGACGAGATAGCATTGTCAACAGTGTCAAAGTCAATTTTGTGTGCCTTCCAACAAGCGACACAGATAACGATGTGATACAATGTATCATTACATCCTTGTTGTTCGTCAATGTTATAAACAAGGATGAGATGATCACTGTGTTGTACTGTATCGCTTGTTGGAAGACATACTTTGTCTATCTATGTAGAAATCAGATTATTTAAAATGTTTTTAAGTTTATTGTTCATTGTGCACGCAACGATATGTATTAATATTTTGCTTTTTTGTTGATAATAATTATTATCAATAAAAAGGCAAAAAAATGATGCAAGAAATTATTTAATGATTATAATTATTAAATAATTTTTTTCATCATTTTTTTGTTTAACATGTCGTTTTATAGTGTTAATAAATTGCGAGAATTTATTAGGGTGCATAAGGACCTTACCGCGTGATAAGTCGAAGGTTGTTTATAAGATTTCGTGCAAGAGCTGCGACGCGAGTTATGTTGGACAGACGTGTAGACAACTGAAGTCAAGAATCACGGAACATAAGAACCACATCCGATGGAACACGTCTGCTCGCAGTGTTATAACGGAACATCGGTTGCAAGAGGGACACGATTTTGATTGGGACAGTGTTGCAATATTGGACGAGGAACCTCACTACAGGAGAGATTGATTTCGGAGATAATATTCATCAGAAGACAAACGCATGGACTCAACCTGCAGACGAATATGGAGGGGCTTCCGAAGGCCTACCTCCCGATTATAGATAAACTATAAAAGCTCGAGTTGTTGTCACGTCTTGTCAGTCGGTGACGCTCGTACACAGTAATAAGTCCTTCTGACGAAAAATTTTTTATCATTTTACAATTTTCATTAGTACTAGCTAATAACTAAAAAGTGACTCACTGTGTCTGATACCAACTGGTCAACATATCAGGAATCGGTTCTTGAATTATTTATGATATTGTTTGCGATACGGTACTTTGTAATTGTGGTGAGCGTCCCTATTTTCGGTTAGTTTTTAGATAAATTAGTTTCTATATTCTTTAATTTGACATTTTTTATATTTTCCTTCTTTTTCATTTCCTTTTCTTTCTTTTTATTTAATTCTGGCATTTAAATTCTCGATGTAGGGGAGCTCACCATGATAGGATAATTTTTACTTTATATATGTATGTTAATGTGTGTTTGCTCTGAGGAAGGCTCAAAAATGAGTCGAAACATGTAAGCGCATTTAGTGAATAAAGAAGTTTCACTTTTTATAAGTGTATTATTTGCGCGACGTCTTCTGCGCCCGACTCCTAGTGCCCTTACTCTTTCCAATTCTTTACCATTCTTATTGATGAAATAAATTACTTACAGAAAGAAGGTTTGGGGATACAAACGAAAGAAGGCTCTTTCCATATTTATTTTGCTTTAGGTCTTATTTTGAGTGACAATCTTGGATTAAATTCAGCTTTAGGTTTCACCGAGAGCTTTAACGCAACTTATTTTTGTCGATTATGTAAAATGTCAAAAAATGATTCTCATTCATGCCCAGTAGAAAAACCAGATCTCTTACGTACTGAACAAAATTATAACAATGATCTCTTGATGAACAATATGAAGAAAACTGGCGTTAAAGAAAATAGTATATAGAATAAAGTAAATCACTTTCATGTGCCAACTAATGCTACTCTTGATAAAATGCATGATTTTGATGAAGGCATGTACAAATATGGAATGGGCCGTATATTATATTATTATTATTAGGGTGTAACGGCCTATTACGGTTGGAGCTGGATCTTCGTTGCTTAAAATAATTCAATTTTGAATTACTAATATATACTATATATGTACTTGCATATATACCATATTGTAGTCTTTTTCAAACTGCGCGCCGAAT
>NW_017295874.1:5964-7509 GCF_001594075.2 Trachymyrmex cornetzi | reverse complement strand
ATTTATTGCGAAAAATATTACCTCGGCCGGGACTTGAACCCGGATCTCTTGTAAACCGTACGAGCGTCCTGAGCCATTAGACTACCGAGGCCTTAACTTTCGCAATAAATTTATTAATAGTTTTTATAGATTAACATCTTTATAATATATGATGCTTGATGGTAGCATCAAATTATTAAATTGTTTGTCAATTTAATTCGCGATTACTAGAGTAGTTTTAATTGCGTTTATTTAGTCCGGAAAAAATTCGGCGCGCAGTTTGGAAAAGACTACAATATGGTATATATACAAGTACATATATAGTATATATTAGTAATTCAAAATTGAATTATTTTAAGCAACGAAGATCCAGCTCCAACCGTAATAGGCGTTACACCCTAATATTAATTGAGTTTCTCAAATATACGGTCATAAATATATTGTTTATATTATTATATTTATGATATCAAAGAAATATCTCTAAATACTTTAAATGAGCGTTTGAAAGGTTTTGATTATGCATCAAATAATATATCAAATAGACATCCATCTTTAAGAGAGGATGAAGTGAAAAAAAAAGAAATTATCTTTTTCAGCTTGTGAAATGAGTAACTTTTTGTTTTTATTTCCATATATTGTTGGAGAAGATGTTCCTCATGACGATGTATGGGAATATTATTTGATTTTACGTAAAATTCATGATTTAGTAAATGCAAAATATCTCCAAGAAGAATGCGCTGAGCTGCTTGAAGTGTTAGTAGAAGAACATCATGTGAAATATTGCAATCTTTTTATGGCTAATCTAAAACCAAAACATCATAATATGACACATTATAAAACTGTATTGAAAAAAAGTGGACCTCCATCTCATTTAAGTGTAGCACGATTTGAATCGAGAAATCGAATACTGAAATTTGCTGCAAATGCCATCTGTTCTCGTAAAAATATTACTCATTCACTTGTTATAAAAGAACAGCTCCGTCTTTGTTATAAATTTTCTTCTAAAATTGGTCTTATTGATAATCAAAAATTAGGTTCGCGATACTTTTTGCGGGTGACATTTCATTTTCAAATTCTTTCTTGATATTTAAAAATTCTTTACCAACAAATTTTATGGGCAAGTTTTTAGAAGTTTCTTGGGCAGAATATAAAGGAATTATTTATAAATCTGGTATATGTGTAGTTCTCAATATTTCTTCTAATAATCTTCCTCAATTTGGCACTGTGAAACATATTTTGTGTAATGATTCTAATGATTTATGTTTAGTATGCCAAAATCTTCTCAATATAAGTAGGTATAGCTCAATATAAGTAGGTAAGCGGGTTCTAACCCATGGGACTAGAGGGGATAGCGGAGTGCGGGGGATACTCGTAGGCGAGGGGAAGCGTAGCGCGGGGATTTTTCGGTGGTGGGGGGTATGACGTCATGCGGAATGACAGTAAGATTTTAGGGACTGCAGTCACGTACAAGACAACAAAAAACATCACAAAAAAAAGGAAATATTGCCATGAACAAAAAAAACAAATAGTTATAGAACGAAAAGTGTTACAAAGGGTATATGCTCC
>NW_017295874.1:0-360 GCF_001594075.2 Trachymyrmex cornetzi | reverse complement strand
AAAATTGAACAACATAAAAACTTCAAAAACAGGGCGAATGAGAGTCAGCGTGGTAATTAATACGCAATCTTACTTCTTCAATCCAAAAAAAATTAATTCTTTATTCCATATACAGTACGTTTCAGTTCACTTTGGAACCATCTTCAGCCAAATAAATTTAAAATATCAATCCCTTAATGTCAAGAAAAATCACCATCAGACTAGCAGATTTGATGTTATAATCTATTCGAAAATTAAAATGACCTTATAAAAACCTTATAAAAATATCTCATTGAACAAGTTTCAAATTAACTATAAAACTGGTGACTCACCACATGACAACCAAGGAATTCGTATAAACATTGGATCAACTAATTACAA
>NW_017295873.1:532903-533760 GCF_001594075.2 Trachymyrmex cornetzi | reverse complement strand
TAAATTCTATTTTCCATTATTGAATTATTAGGTTTTGAAAATGCAGCATGGATGAAATCTAGACGGACTTACCTTAGAGATTGTTATACAAAAGCAAAAAAAAATGAAACGTTATATATCCAGCGGATCAGGTGCAGAAGCAGGACAAAAAAGTTCGTTTCGCTTTTATGCAAGGATGCAATTTTTAGAAGAAGTAATGCCAGTAACCCCGTATGTATAATAATAATTATATTGTCATATATAGGTTTTAGAATATGAAATGTACATATATTTTCATTAGTTGTTATTGTAAAATTTTAGTACCACGAGTTCTTTATCACGCAACGTAACTTCTGAAGAAAAAAATGAACTGAACGAAGTCAATTTAAGTATCCAAGAATCCAGTAGTATCATATATTCTCCAAGTTGCAGCACGGCAAGCATTCGTGAAAGATCAGATAGTTCGGACGATTGGAAATCATCATCAAGCGGAACAAAGAGTAGGTTAATTTGGAATAATTAATAATCCTCTTAGATTTTCATATTGAATTCATATATTTATGTAGTCTTTTTTTCAAAACTTTTCATAAATTGTCATAAGCTTTTATTATACATTTGTACGCGTTTACACATTTATTTAGCGGTGATACTAAAAAATTTCAAAAATTCTCGGCAGATATTCAATTTAAAAATAATTTCGTAGCCTCAAAAACTTTTTTTAAATTTTATCTTAAAGAGATAAAGATATTTCATTCAAATACCTATACACTTGGCAAATAACGTTCTAAATAAGACATCGAAGATGTATTATTTTATTTATTACTATGTATAAAAATATAGGAAAATTTATTACTGAAATTTTTTGTATTACAGGAAAA
>NW_017295873.1:527175-528201 GCF_001594075.2 Trachymyrmex cornetzi | reverse complement strand
CCGACTTCTTTCCTCCGCCATAATCTCGACCAATCGAAAATCCCGAAAGTCATCCCACCACCCAAATTTGAACCTCACTAATTAGGAAAAACCGCTATATAAACCACGGTTCCGCGGTCCTGAGCTCTCTTCTCTTGCTCTCGTCCTTTTGCTCTTGTCTGTTCATCTTTTGGTTTTTTCTTTTGCTGAGGGCTTCGTAGTACCAGTTCTTAAAGTCGGTCGAACGAGATATTCCAAATCATCCAAGTTATTCAAAAACCGATCAAGCTCGAGTCTCGGGCGCACTCCGTTTGTTATTTGTAAAAAAGAAACAAAGTATTAGAGTCAGTGACTTGACGCCCGAGGTCCCGACTGCCAACGCCGACCACGAAGCTCTTGAAGCCCTCTCATCAGGCTCCGAAAATATCATCAAGCAGTAAGTTAACACCACCCTCTTCCTTTTTCTTTCTTATTGTTCTTTCTTTTTCTCTTTCTCCTCTCCGTTTTTCTTTCAGTAATTTATTTCAATACTTTATTTAATTTCTTTTCAATTATTTATTTATTGTTATTTGATCTTTTTTATTTGTTTCTTTCTTTCTCACTCCCTTTTTAGTTTCCACATAAAAGAAAATAAAACATTGCAGTCTGTTCACGCTATAACTTCAATTCCCGTCGGTATCCCCCTCGCGATAATTGCTCGCTCCTGTCGACCGGATATGTCCGCGTTGATACTATCGTTCAAGGAAAATCCGGCCAAACCTTCTCAGATCCACTCACCAAAATTCCCCTTCCTTTTTATTCTCTCGCTATCCTCTCCGTAACCTACTCCTTTTATACACATACACGCACACAAACACACATAACTATATTATTAAATATATATAAATATACATAGATACATATATATAAAGTAACAACCAATCATAATTATAATTATATTACTTAAATATCAAATTCTGATTATTTTAATTTCGAGCAACACCTCCTCGTATTCCCAACGCTAACACCAGGATTGCACTTAGTCCAATCCCCGGCCCTTTGGATTTA
>NW_017295873.1:509898-527089 GCF_001594075.2 Trachymyrmex cornetzi | reverse complement strand
GCGTTTGCCTCGAGCGGCACTCAGCGGAGCGTCGATCTCGAGAGAGGCTTCCGCTTCGTCCTCCCTCGAACCCCCGGCTCTACCAAGTGGCCAAAGGACGGAGTGAAGTGCCTCCCGTTGAGTCGGTCCCTCCCCTTAGCTCCCTTGCGGTCCGGAGCTGGGACTGACGATACGGTGGTTCGGTTCGCGTTACGTTCACCCCCTCAGGTTCCATGCATGCGGAACCTCGGACGTAACAATGTAAATAAATAAAATAATGTATACAAACAGATGAAATGTAGAAGAATTGGGAAAGATATGCAGAAACGATCTGAAGAAGTGTAGGGGGTCTTGAAACAAGGTAAAAATTACAAAAAATGAGCAAATTTACTAGGCGCTGACCAATGAAATTATCAGTAGTCTAGTAAATTCGCTTACTTTTGTAATTTTTACCTCATTTCAAGATACAGAATCGATCCTCAGAACAAATGCAGAAGAGATATAAAAGAAATGAAGAAGTGGTACGGAAAAGATGCAAAAGAGTTGCGGAAACGGTAAGATTCAGATGCGGAGAGGTACAGAAGAAATGCGAAATTAATACGGGAGAGGTGTGAGAGAGGTGTGGTACTGTTGTAGAAAAAGTGCAGAAAAGATATATGAAAGATGTGGAAGAGACGTCAGAAGGATGCGAGAGATGCGGAAAAAGTGCAGAAGAGGTGCAGTAAAAGTTCAGAAAAGATCTAGAATAAGTGTAGAAAAGGTGTCGAAAAAGTGCAGAAAAGGTGTAGAAAAAGTGTAGAAAAAGTGCAGAAAAAGTGCAGAAAAAAAAGTGTAGAGTGCAGAAGAGGTGTAGAAAAGGTTCAGAAAAAGCGTAGAAAGTGCTGAAAGAAGGTGTAGTAAAAGGGGACAAAATTTTGCGAAGACGACGACGACGACGACGACGACGACGACGTATATGAATGAATAAATGACATAAATTGGGCTGAAAAATACGTGCACATATTCAAATCTAACAATAAGCATCAAGTACACTTATGAACATGATTATTATCTCATTTTAATTGTAAAAATCTATATTTTTCCCCAATATATGCATTTTTTAATAACATCAATTTGTTTAAACAAAACAATAATTTTTAATTATATAAGCGAGTTCATTCCTGTAAAGGATACGCTGTAGCGTCTCTTTCATGACATGGTATTATTATATTATGTGCTACAAATATACTTGACGGGAGCTACCGCGTCTCCTGATACCTCCTCCATCTCCGATTTCGATAAAATTTGGCTCATTCGACGCGTTTTTGCATGAAACGAAAGAATCTGGCAGAAACAAGCGTCGTTTTGCCCCGCGAACCGAGATATTTAGCGTTAAAGTTGACGACTATTCAGGTTAGGAAATCTATCACAGCCCTACAATCGCCATGTCTTCTACATGCATTTCTATGTCATATGCATGCATCTTGTTACTTGTCGATCCAACCAAATTTAAAATGTATAAATTAGTTACTCGTACAATGTTTCTATTATACGTAATTCTATTCCAAATAAATTAAAACCCATGTGGACGGCGGAGTGTGTAGACAGTAATGCTTAGGTTCGGGGCGGCTACAAAGATTTTTCTCACACCCCACAGTCTTCAGGGGTTAAGAATATTCCAAGTGGACATTGTCTACGCTGTAACTTCTAAGCGGTTAGGTCCTAAGCGGCTAGGATATGTTATTGCTATTTTGTTCGGGGCGGCTACGTCGCCCCGAACCTAAGCATTACTGTCTACACATTCCTCTGTCCACATTTTTGATTTATTTAGAATACAACTACGTATAATAGAAACATTGTACGAGTAACTAATTTATTTTTTAATTTGATTTTAAATTTCGTGCACTCTATTGTACGGAATAGTAGCTAAACGCAAGCGCAAGAGGTCACAAAGCATGAAGAAGGCATACTTGTGCTATTAATGCAGTCGGTACGACTTCCTAACCTGAATAGTCATCAACTTTAGCACTAAATATCTCAGTTCGCGGGGCAGAGCGACGCTTGTTTCTGCCAGATTCTTTCGTTTCATGCAAAAACGCGTCGAATGAGCCACATTTTATCGAAATCGGAGGTGTGGGAGGTATTCTGTATAATTACCGAAAACTAAATAATTCCGTTCGGTACTCATTCCAAGTTCCAAGCAATTTTATAATACGTTCTGGAATATCAAAATACTAGAGAGACTACCTATCGTGTCTAACGGAATTTCCGTGACCGTAGCGCCTGTATCTATATTTCGGTCAAATACATCCCACACAGCAATGGAGATCTATGGGATATACTAAAATCATCGCGGATATACGAAATATATCTCAATATCTTTAAGATGTCATGAGTATATTATAATGACTATATCATGAATACACTTCCTGTATAAGATATTTAGAAGATATCTTACCCCGAACAAAGTAAATGTGTACAATATATCTTAGAGACATTCTGAAGACATCTAACAGATAAGATATTTTCCAGTCGATTCTAAGATGTCTCTTTATATATAAAACTTATAGAATAATACGTAATTATAATGTACGTACATATATAAGGGCATAATTAAAGAAATTATCTCTTCAGGTGGTATTCATCTTAAAACATATACTACTGGAAGGAGCATAGGCTCGAAAAGTTGAAGCCAAGAAGATTGACAAGGATGGAGGTAGAATGCAGAGAAGATTGACAAGGATGGAGATAGAATGCGTGATCCTAGATTCTAATGCGCATGCTTGTCGTCCTTTCTCTTCATCCCGCAGATCAATTAAGACCCGCGGACAAATTAAGCCATCATTATAATTATAAAAAACATTCTCCCAAATATATCTCGACTAGATACTATAATTATCTCTAATATATCTTTATAATATACCTACGATAACATTTCAGATTTTACTATAAGCAACAATAATCACGGATATCCCAGGAATAATGTAAGAATATATTTCGCTTAAACTTGAGATATCTTAGTCCTTCTTTGATGCAGACATTAGTATATTCTATTGATATCTGCCATATATCCAGATGTTTACTGAATATCTTTGAGATATTGCGATATCCCAGCACGAAAGATCCCGTGGCCACTGTATTTTTTTTTACAAATGGCGACATTGGCTCCGTTCGGAAACGTCGCTCGGATGCCTCGGATTCATCATCTGTCCTTAGGTTTGTTCGCGTCGTATGCTCCAACATGCTCCAATATGCTCTTATCATAGCTTCTACTCACTTCAATGCACTCATTAGAGTGAGTAGGAACTATGACAGGAGCATATTGGAGCATGTTGAAGCATGCGACACGAACAAACCTCTTGTTTAATATTAGATGTTAAACAAGGACAGATGTTAAACCCGAGGCATCGGAGGCATCTGAGCGACGTTCCCGAACGCAGCCAATGGCGATACTATCAGGTAATACGAATTAACGCGTATCAGTTATTTTAACTATCTATAGTATCTATAATACTTATATCTATGGCCTACGGTTGTAACACATATACTAAAATTTTATTTTTAATTTCTCGTTTATTTTATGTTGCTTTTTGTTCCACACAAACTTGATGTATGTATGTACATACTACGTTAAGAGAAAGTTTTTTACAATTTTATTTAATATAGCAACTTGTTTCTTTAACTTAATCTAAATAACTTATGGGGTGATCCCGATTGACCACGGCTCGATTGGACACCACCAATCACAGCGACCGGTGCTTAGAAGCTTTGTAGTCTCAAGCGCTGTGAGTGGCTCGTGTCCAATTGAGCCGTGTCCAACTGGGCGTCACCCATAACTTATACTGTAAAAACATATATTAGGTGTTTTCCAACAACGTATACAGGTGACACAGTGTAACACTGTGTCTTACGCAAAGTGTTCCAACTATGACTCAGTGTAAGGGGCTCCGCGCAATAAAAGGAACAGAGAACAGAGAATAAGAATTTCAACCTATCAGAAATCATGTATTGTGGAATACACGTTGTATATTCCACAAAACATGATTTCTGATAGGTTGAAATTCTTATTCTCTGTTCTCTGTTCCCTGTTCCTTTTATTGTGCGGAGCCCCTTACACTGCTCGACACTGTAAAAAGCTAAGTAGTAAGCGTGTAAAATACGTACATGTTACCAACTTTTCAAAAAAGTTATTTGGTTTCCGTACTTATTTTGCAATAAAACTTTCAAAAATCGCCAATTCTGAAAAAATTATAACTTAAGTCTAAATAAAAATCATAAATTTATTATTGATACGCTAAATATAATTATAAGAATAAGAATGGAAGATTACAATGCATTCTGGTGTTACCCTATGAAACTAAACTGCGTTTTAATAAGTATCTTATACACAGTGGAATGTAGTGTACTGTTCATAAACATAGTGTAATGTTCTGTGTCCTAGCTGGAAAATAGCCCACTATTGTTATTATTATTAGATAGATAGATACAGAATTTATTGATTCCCTAGGGATTACAACATATTACACATATTTATACTATTAAACAACACGCTACCTTTTTTTTTGTGACGCAGGGGAAATGCGTTACGCATCCCCGTCTCCCTCGGGGGAGAGAGACGGGGTATGTGGGACTCTCTCCTCGAGGTTAGTCCCTCGAGGAGCCTACCCACTAAAACCCCTGCGGACGTACCTAACCCGAAGCGAGTGGGACCCATCCGGGAGTTTCGCAGCAGTAGTACATCCGGATGGGCCCCGCTTGTCTACTTGCGTAGCCTATCCCTTATTTACATGAGGGTGTGAGGACGCCGGCAACACACCCTCCTATCCTTAACCCATCTCGTGGGAACCTCGGGCCCCCGCCCGAGGCTCCATGGGCCTATCCCGTGAGGGCCAGACTATGTCTGGCTAGGTCTCACAGCCCTGCAGATCTCTCGTTAGTTTGCGAGACCAGCCGCACCGCTAGTCGGTGCGGCTGTACGTCTCCTCCTATCGCCCAGGTTCGCTGGGTTAGGGCCACGGGGAGGGGTATCTAAGTTAAAGATGGAGAAGATACCCCTCCCCGCGGTGTCGGAACTCGTGCAGCACAAGCACAATTAAGTCCCTCACCGCGTACAAAACGGTGTCCCCTCCTGTACCTGGTGTCCCTAACCACAATCTCGCGGTTTTTTCATTCCCCTAGTCTATTCTTATCGCCCCTTGAGCTGGTAGTCCAGCCGCCCTCTCTCTGTCCCTTTCGATGGCCTCTTTCCTGGTGATAACCGCTTCACAATACTCCAGGAAGGTTCTCCTCCCGTCTTCCCTTCTCAGGGCCGTAACGATCGCCCTCCAATCGAGGTTCTGCCCCACAACGTTCTGCAGCGCGCTCCTTTCTGTTGTCCAGGCTGGGCAGTATCGGAGTGTGTGCCTCGCCGAATCGACCTCGGCATCACAGCTCCAACATTCTGTCGTGGGCTCCCTCCCGATGCGACACAGGTACCGTCCGAAACAGCCGTGTCCCGTCAGGACCTGCGTCGCCCGGAAGGTGAGCCCCACTTTCGCCTCTAACCAGTCCTCCAGTTGGTCTTGAATGGCCCTTATGACCACATCCTCCTCTGTTGTTTGGTCGTGTAACCATGTCTTCCATTTCCTGACTAAGTTTCTCTTGGTCGCCTCCCTGATGCCCTCTATAGTGACCTTGGGTACCGGAGTATTATTCGGCATGTTTCTCCTTGTGTCCGTTATCCTCGAGTACGCCTCTTCCTGTCTTCTAGCCTCCAGTTCCAGGGGAGGTATCCCCGCCAGCACGGAATTCGTAATCCAGGAGGTCGTCCTGTAGGCTCGAATAAGCCTGCCATTCATCCTTCTCTGTGTTTGTCTAATAATTTGCAAACACTTTCTATTTTTATAGATTTCATACGCCCACACTGGGGCGCCATATAGAGCCATAGACGCCACCACCTGTGCATATAGCCTTCTCGCTCTGTAGTTGGGTCCTCCCAGGTTCGGAAGGAGCCTACTGAGATTGAGTGCAGCTTTTTCGAGTCTTGGCGATAGACTGGAGAAGTGGGCCTCAAAATTCCACTTACTATCTAATACCAATCCCAAGTACTTCATACTTGTGCCGACGTTGACAGTCGTTCCTGCCACCCTCAGACTCGTGTGGGCTGTTCTGCCTTTGTCGTAGAAGCCCACTGCCTCTGTCTTGGCAGGGGCTACTTCCAGTCCCAGATCCTGTATCCTCTGGATGACTACGTCTGTTGTGATGTTAGAGAGGGTGGTGGCCTCCTCCCAGTCTTCCCCTGTCGTCAGGATCAATGTGTCGTCCGCATAACATATAACCAAACTCTCTGGGGGGAGTTCCCTCTTGTCCATGGTTGTGTTAAAACCTATGTTCCAGAGGAGTAGCCCGAGGATAGACCCCTGCGGCACTCCTCTTTCTACAGTCTTATGTCCCTCCGTGCTGTCGCTTCTACCGAATGACAGTCTCCTGTCTTGGAGGTAGCTTCTGATTATCCTTCTAAGGTACAAGGAAACCTTATGCTTTAGCAGAGCCCTACCAATAACGTTCCAAGGCAGCGTATTGAAAGCGTTCTTAATATCAAGTGATACTCCTACTACTTTATTGCCGTTGGCAAAGGCCTCCTCCATGAATGCCCTGGCTTCGTTAATGGCATCTATTGTGGACCTCCCCTTTCTGAAGCCAAATTGCATTGGATTCAGGTTCGGCCCTCTATTGTCTAGATGATTGACGATTCTGTCCGCTATGATACGCTCCAGGAGCTTTGCCTCGTCGTCAAGCAAACAGATCGGCCTATAACCCGATGGTTGATCGTCTGGTTTTCCTGGTTTTCTTAGAAGCACCAGCTTAGCATTCTTCCAAACACCTGGGAAGTGACCTTTCTTCAGGCATTGTGAGTATAGCCTAATCAGTTCTCCAGCCATGACGTTCACAGCTAGGGTCCAGGTTTTCGATGATATCCCGCTGGGACCTGGTGCTGCGTTCTTGCTTCTCATCCTACCGACAGCTTGTAGGAGCTCCTCGTGGGAAACTTCTAGTTCCGCGTTCCAAGCAGCGGCCCCTTCTAGTGGTAACTCAGGTTCCTGCCATTCCTATGGATGGGAACAGTCCGGCGAGCACTCGTGTCAGAGTCCCTTCCTCAAGGGATTCAGTAAATGGTGGTGTCCACTTCCTCAGCTTACCGAGTACTAATTTGTAAGGGCGCCCCCATGGATCCTCGTTAAGCGACTGAACAAAGTCCTCCCAGGCTTTAGCTTTGGCCCTTCTCAAAGCCTTTCCGAAACTGTCTCTGGCCAATCTAAAATTTAGGAGGTAGAGTTGCTTTTCAGCCTCACTTAGATGGGCCGCTCTTCTCCTAATTCTTCGCAACTGTCTTCTTGCTCTAGTTAATTCCTGTCGTAGAGTAGCCAGCTCTTCAGACCACCAGGGCATGGCCCTACGTGGTCTCGGTATGGACCTAGGCATGGAGGCGTCACATGCCTCTACCATCGCTTTCTGAAGAGACCTGGCCTGGACTTCTGTGTTTTCTACCTCTTGCTCCCTCCTTGGCCATGTGCCTGCCATGATTGCAGCCAGGAATACGTCTTCGTTCAACCTTTTTGTGGCCCATCTTTGGGCTCTCGGAAGTTTCCTTCTGTGTATCTGTTGACCCGTGGGGCTCATGGTGAGCTCTATGTATCGATGGTCTGTTTTTGATTCTCGCTTCGAGACCGTCCAGTTAATGACTCTCCTAGCGGCGATCGGGTTGGCGAATGTAATGTCCACGATCGACTCCCCATTTATTCTTATGCATGTGCTTTTATGTCCTTTATTTAGACAGCACATGCCCATGGCACTGGCCCATTCCGCGATAAGTATTCCTCGTGGGTTGGTGCTTCTAGAGTTCCACATCGGAGACTTAGCGTTTAGGTCACCTCCGATAATCATAGGTCTGTCCATGTGTCTTATGGCCCATCTTTCCAGCTCCTCAAGCGCTTCCTCGCACTGGGATATGCCGAGGCTTGGAGGTAGATATACCCCCACTATCAGCATGTCTCCCCATCTAATAGAGGTAAAATGTTCCCCTCTTTCGTACGGGGTGCACGGCATTGCCTCTTGTGCCTGCCTCCATGTGATCGCGACCGTCTCCATCTCGTTCGAGTGCCAGTGAGGGTGGCCCTCAGGGATCGTGTAGGGCTCCGACACGATCGACAACGCGAAGTCTCCCTCCGCCATCGTCTGCAAGAGAACATCATGACCGTCTCTTGAGTGGTTGATGTTAGCCTGCAGTACAAGATTAACCATTGTTATTTACGATGGAGATTCCTCCTTCTCCTTCCTTCCCTGATGCCGTCGCTTGGTCCTCCTGGTTCCAGTTTTGTCCCTGTTCGGGCCAATCTATTCCTTGGGTGAATGTCGCCTCAGGAGTCTTCCACTCCTGTGGATTATCCACCTCCATACTCTCTATCGTGGAGTCCTGCGTCACCTCTGTCGTTTTGGGGTCATTGACGCTGCACGCGGCCATGGACCTTACCACGTTAGTTTCCACCTCTCCAGCATCATTTGATGTTTCCGTTGGAATCCTTTTTGTCCCTGGATCAGCATCGATCACCATTGTATCGTCATCCCTTGTGGATGCTTGTGCTAGTTTTAGTAGAGTGGGTTTGGCACTGCCTTTCCGTCTTACCGCGTTGGGTTTGCACGATTGTCCTCCCATCCTATGGTTCGCCTTAAGGCCCCTGTCGGCACAGATGATGCAGTACACCGGTTCTGTATATCCTTTCGCGTTATGGCCATTCTGTCCACATCTGTAGCAGGCCATTGATCTGTCAACTTCGTTCCGGCATTGGTTCCTGACGTGGCCGGTCTCCAGGCATCGATGGCATTGCGATACCCTCTCCGGTAATAGTTCTATTCTGGTCATCATCCAACCAATGCGGATTCTTTTACTATTGGCGAGTTTCTTCGCGGCCGCTATAGGGCATTTCAACCAGACCATGCCCAGTCCATTGTTAGCTGGTACAATGTCCCCTAGTTTAATAATGTCCTTAGAGCACTCGCCCTTTTTTGCTAGTGCTTCGAGAATATCTTCTTTTTTGGTTGAGTCTTCAAGATCTCTCAACCTTATGTCTGCCATCTTCTCAGGTCGTGTGATTAGCACGTCCTTTTCATTTTCAAGAGCTTCTTTCAGTTTTTCAGCTAGCGCGTCCGCTTTACTAGCTCCTTCCTTACCCGGAATCTCGAGCAGGAGGGCCCCCGTTCTGGCCTTCCTTGGCCTTATCTCTGGGATTTCCAGGCTGTCTATATTTACTTTCGCCTTGGCTACTCTCATCACTTCCGCGTATGTCGCCTCGCCGCGGCAACTTATCTGGACAGCCGCCGTTCTAGGCACCCTCCTGTTTGTTTTATTCACCTCTCCCCTTATCTTTGAGGATTTCGCCGGTGTGGCTACTGAGGGTTTACTTCTTGGAGCAGTCGTTTTCTCAGAGTTGGTTGCCTTCCTGTTTTTCCTGCCAACGATCTTGGACCATGGTACCTCGATGGCTTTCTCCTCTATATCGGTCGTGCTCTCGTTTACGAGTCTACTTGTTCTCTCCTTCTCTGTCCCGGCTGTAATTCTCCTAGGAGTTTCATCACTCTTGAGTTTGCCGGGTTGACTACTTTCCTTTGTTTGTTTATGCCTATCCGTGGTTTTCACTTTTGTTACAGTGATGGGAGTTTTCATTGTTTGTATCTCCGTTATGCGCGGTTTTTTGTTGTGTTTTTCCAACTCTTCCGCTACTATTCTTCGAATCATATTCGCTAGGTCTGTTGATTCACTGCCTGTTCCGTTCTTCTTATCTCTCTTGTCTTCTCTTTTCTTCTCGTCGTGTCCTTCAGCGATGTACTTTTTATGCGCTATATATATAGCATTTTGCATCTCCGGTTCTTCCTTCATGATCTTTCTCTTTCCGCATAGAGTCGGTCGAATGACTTCAGGCCAGTTCTCTGGTCTGTCCAGGACCACCTTATCGGTTTTTGGGGATCTTTTTTCGTCCACCTCCATGTATTCCGACTCGGACGTGACGAGTCTCTCCCTTGCTTTAATACTCGCCGAGGGAGTCCTTCTGGAGCTCCTCTTTGAGGTGTCATTTGGGGATTTTCCTTTGTCGTGCGGTTTTCCCTTGCTATTCCCTTCTCTATCTTTCTCTTTGTCTTTGTCCTTCGGGCTCGGCGTCTTGCTCTTTTTTCTTTCCGATCTTTCTTTCCTCAGTGTCTGCAGTTCAGTTTTATATGCAGCAGCTTCTCCGGCTGCTTGTAAGGCTTTTCTTCTTTCTCCTTCAACTTCCGTTTCCAGCTTGCCTTTGAGTCTGGCGATCTCTCTTTTGAGTAATTTTACCTCCTCCGACTTGGCTTCCTCTTTTGATAGAGTTGCTCTTTCCTTCAATATCTCCAGGATTCCCATTGATGACGCCGCAGCCAGCCTGAGACTTTTTTGGAAAGTCCCCTTTAGATTACTCGAAGACTTGGCTATTCTCAGGACCTCAGACAAGTTTTCGGTGACTCTGGTTGCCAGGTCTTCGGTAGATTTAACCTCCATTTGGTCTTTAATTTTATCCAGGTCAATTTTGGATTTTTTGAACAGTTCGAAATTGCTATATTCCCTTATTATTCTCTCCCTTTCTAGCTGGAGAGCCTCTTCCTTGGCCTCGTTAAATTTTTGAATTGCTTCTCTTCGCCCTATATAATCGCCGGTCGTCCTGCTCTTTCTGTACTCCGATTCTATCTCGGATGTAATTCTTTCTCTTTTTCTATTACCCCTAGTTCTCTGGGGTCCTCTACTCCCTATATTCACCTTAACAGGAGGTGAAGTATCTGAGTCGTCGTCGACGATCCTTCCTCTTCCTTTTGTTCTTCCGTGTTCTGAGATATCACTATCCGAGCTGATCTCTTGTGTCTCAGTGTCTTTGGCTGATGAATCCATGTAGCTAGGTTCGGCCGTTCTTCCTTTATATGATCTTGGCCCAGGCTTTTTGAAGAAAGAGTGAGAGCTTCCGCTCTCTTTTATCCCCATCGCATTGGGTCCCTGAGACAGGCTCTCCAGTCGTATCACCGGAACGCTGGTTCCCGGAACAACACGCTACCTTAACTAACTTATCCTATCTTAGCCTAACTTAACCTACCTACGCAAACTACTCTCTCTCTCTCTCCGCCAGTACCTCCGTTTCCGGTGTCTGTCCACTTTCCCCCCTCTCTCTCTCTCCGCCAGGACCTTCGTTTCCGGCGTCTGCCCACTACAATCTACGCGGTCAATACTCCTTTCAAATTATTTTTAATATACATCATCATTCTTCTCCACAGAGCCTCCCCTCCACCCCTCTCTCTCACTCACTCTCTCCCTTTTTCTCATTTCTTATTCTCTCCCTACCTATCGCTCCCCTTATTCACTCTCCCCCCCTTTCTCTGTCTCTCTCTCCCTCCCTCTCTCTCCCTCCTTCTCTCTTCCTCTCCCACTTTCTTCCTTTCTTCCTCCACCTCCCTCATCCACCCCTCCCCATCCCCTTCTTCCCCCAATATTCTACCCACCACTTCTTGCCAACTTCCATCCTCTCCCTTCCTCCAACTCCTACATCCCTCTCACGTATGTTCCCATGTTTCCACCCCACTCCCACATAGCCTGCAATTCCTTTCCTCCTCTCCCTCCCAATATCTCCTTCCCTCATCTCGTTCCCTAGTCTAAATCTCGCCACTTTTCTCCATCTCCCCTCTCCCCAACCCTTTCTTAAATACGCCGGAACCGCCACCCCTTTTATCCATCCATACCACCTATTAAATTTCGTTACCCTTCTTTTCTCCCACCTTTCCCCCTTCTGAATTTCCCTATCCCTTTCCTGTAACTCATCCCATCACATCTCTCCCTCTCCCTCCCCCCTTTGCCAATTCTCTAATTCCACCCCCCTGTCTAAAAAAAATTGCTTCCTCTCCCTCTCCCCTCTAACATTTCCCCCCTCTTTATATTCCTTCTCCCCTCCTCCCAACATAATTGCGCTAATCCACTTCCCCCACTTCCCCTTAATCTCTCCTCAAATGCCTACGCCCTTTTTCCCGCCCTCATCCTTAACTTTTGCCTTTGTAATTCCTCCCTTACCATATATCCCAGTGTCTTCTCTACCCCCAACATCCACCTTAGATACCTTTCTTGCAATCTCTCCACCCCCTCTCTTTCCATCCCCATATTTCCGCCCCGTAACTCACCATCGCCCAAATCAGCCTGTCAAATATCCATACCCTCCTCTTCCAGTCTTTCCCAAACCTCTTTTTTCCTATTCCCCACACCTGTCCCATCATTGCCATCGCCTTCGCCACTCTTTCCTTAACATTATGTTCCTCTTGCCCCCCATTCCTCTGCGTCATATAACCCAAATACTTGAATTTCTTCACTTCTTCTATTACCTTCCCCTTCCATCTCCAATCCACTTTACTACTTCTTTCCTCCCCCCCCCTTCCTAAACCTCACTATTTTTGTCTTTTCCCTATTCACCTCCAATCCCTTTCTTTCCATATACCCTTCTAACCACCCTATCATATTCCTCATACTTCCTTCATCCTCCGCCAACAGCACCACATCATCCGCATATGCTAACCCAAAAATTCTTCTATCCGCTATCTTCACCCCACACCCACTTTACCTTTCCTATCTCTTCTTCCATATCCGCCGTCAAAATATTAAATAATAAAGGCTCAGAGGACACCCCTGCCTTACCCCCCTCGCTGTCCAAAAACTTTCCTCCAATCCCCCCCCCCTCTGTCTCATCACGTCCAACAATGTCCCCCTATCCACCAAATCAAATGCCGCTTTTAAATCAACGAATAAAACAATTAATTTTCCCTCTTTTTTCTTTACCTGCCTATTGACCAAATAATTCAAAACATAAATATTGTCCATTGTCCTCAACCCCTTTCTGAAGCCCGTTTGATTCGGTGGAATTAACCCCTTCCCCTCTACTTCCTCCCTTAGCCTTTCCGCTAGCACCGCCGTATATATTTTATAAAGCGTCGGCATTATTGAAACTCCTCTATAATCCTTTACCTCCTCCCCTTGTCTCTTTTTCCTTACTGGAACTACTACTCCCTCCTTCCATTCCTTTGGCCATCCCCCCCTTCCCATACCTCATTCATATCTTCCACATCCATTTCTCCATCTCCTCCCCCCTCATACTTCCATACTTTGTTCGGGATCCCATCCACCCCCTCGCTTCCTCTACTTTTCTTTCCCATATCTCATTCTTTTCTTTTTTCTTCGCCTCACATAATTCCTTATACTCCCTTTTTTATTTTTTGTACTCCATACCCCCCCCCCCTTACCTTTCCTCCACTCCCTTAACACCCTTCTCACTCTCTCCTTTTTCTCTCTACATTTCCTATCCCACCAACCCCTTCCCTTCTTTTCTTTCTCTCTCCCTCTGTTTCGACAATTCCTATCTGGTAATCCGTTGGCTTGAATAACGTTAGTTTTAATAAGGAGAAGCACACTGTGACTCTAATTTAAACATATGTAAGCAAAATCATATGAGCGACTCAAAGATACAACCGGAAAAGGCACTGTTAATACCTGGCGCTCAAGAACCTTTAAGTTAAAGAAAAAATAATAGCTCTGATTAAGAAGTCTTACGTATAAAATCATTAAGAGCCATATGAATCATTAAGAGTAATATAACTAATTAAGAGCAATATAAATCATACGAAGGGAATAGTTTAAAATATTATAATCATACAAAACATAATAATTCAGAATATTAAATCACACACAATATAGTAGTTCAGTATAATGGAAGCACACATAACATCTTAATTCAGAATAGTAAATAACCCACAATATAGTAGATCAAAATAATAAAAGCATACATAATATGATAATTCAGAATAGTAAGTCACACACAATATAGTAGTTCAGAATAATGAACGCATACATAATATGACAATTCATAATAATAAGGTCGCAAATAGTAATAATACAGAATAATAAAATGGCACATAAAATAATAATTCAAAGCTACGAAATATCTTTATAGTGATGTTGCAAAGTTAAAGTTTAATATGTGGACTAATTGAAAGAGCATTAAAAATCTGAATCAAAGCAAGAATTCTAAATCGGTTAAGTAATGAAGTGAAACGTAAAATATTATAAGATGATGTTTAATTATTAATATGTTAAGGTAATGACTAACGAGAAAGGAGTATAAAAACAATCAGTAATACTAGGTATATTAATTTGTGCCAATCCGGATTTAGGCTGTAGAAAACAGACCGTGCTCAGTAATCAGAGATATACAAGGTACGTTAAATTGGATGCTTTGAAAACAACGTTCGTCGTTGTAGTGACGCCAACACAGTTATCAGTAGAAAATAGCGGATATAATACCATGAACAAAGAACCTTACTCACTGCGATGGAAAGCAACGTGATCTTAATCAAGCGTGGTTATTCTCTTCAGAATTATTCTCTTGGCCGTGCCAAGCAACTTATACTTCCCTTCCAGACAGGATTCTGTCTGGCTATGCCGGCAAGAAAGTATGGGACAGTATAGTCCATGGTGTAATAAGACAAGGTGTAACATTCCCGTGGATACGCAGTAGTATGCGCTTCGACCAATCACATTTGGGTCCAAATGCACCCGTGACATTTAAATACACAAATAATTACATATAATTAAAATGTATTTCTATTTAAAATTAAACGTATTTCTATTTAAGATTAAATGTATTTCTATTTAAAAATAATGTAAAAAATATATGGAATTAGTGTTCGCCTAAACAATGGCCAGGCAGGTAAAATATTTCCGTAAGTCCGGATCTACAATAGAGTTTTAAGACTTAAGCCATAAGAAATGGGCGAATCACAATCGCTTATTCTTCTCGGATTCGACTGTAATTGGTCAATTTCTTACGGCTTAAGGCTTAAAACACCTATTGTAGATCCGAGGTAAAAGCGCAAGTATTTAAAGTCTAAATGCTAAAAACAATGTGATGGCAGATATATTATTGAAAAGGAAATTGGGACGTGTGATCACATATGGGATACATACTCGCACAAAGATAACAAGGTAATACTATATATATATTATCAAAATTTATTATCATAAATAAATAAATAAGTATTAATAATGATAATGTTAATAAAGTATGTAATCATGTTAATAAATGTGTTTAAGTATTTATAATAATATATAATATTGTAGGTTAGGAAATGCTTAAATGCAAGTAGATTGACAATAAAAACATGCAGATATATTGCCTTATATACATTTTTTATATCCACTTATTAAATTATTTATATCCACTTATTAAATTAATTCTTTAGTAAAATCTAAAACTGCAAATAACATAAATTAATATATAATATAAAAAAATTAATACCTCTCTCTTAAAACTTGACCCAGGTGTAATTAGAACATATTATCTGTTCCTCAACAATACGTGTTAATAAGAAAATATTAAGAAAAGATTACGACAAAATTGGTTGCAGTATAGAATAATACGTATTGTTCTCAATTTATAATTCTGATGCTAATATCTATTGATTTTATTTTTTTAGGATATGCTGTGATCGTATCTTAGTGAACTATCAGCACAAAACTGCATCTTAGTGAACTATCAGCACAAATAGGTATTATTTTAAAAAATAAAATATGTTCTAATAACTTTATGTATTTTTGAATTATTTCCATTCCAAAAAGAAAACTCTGAACCACGTTAAAACAACTGTTAATACAACTTTTTGTTTGTTTGTTGATTTACTTTGTAAAATAATGTCTATAATTATATGCGAGGGGTCAACCACTAGATAGATCGTACGTAAACTAGATTTTTAGATTGCAAGATTTCAAAAGATTCGCCAGATTTCAATATTTCATTTACAATCTCAAAAGATTTCACGGAATTTAAAAGATTTCATACGATTTCACAAGATTTCATAAGATTTCAAGAGATTTCATGAGATTTCCGAGATTTCATGAGATTTCAGAGATTTTAAAAATTTCGTAAGATTCTAGATATTTTATAAGATTTCGTAAGATTTCCGCATTTTTATAAGATTTTTTTTTTTTATGATTTTATCACTCTTTTTAAACTATCAAAAGGTGAAATTATCTAGGTAAAGTTAAATTCGTTTTAATTTTAAAATTGAAAAGCATTTTATTGGCTATTGTATTACCTAGTTGTTCAGAATTAAAGCGTTAATTCGTGCGGTCGTCGAGATCGCTCGAGAAACTTCTTCGCTTCGAATCTTTGTTGATTCGACTTTCGAGCAATGTCGACGTCGAGGGCGAGTGTTTGTGTGCCGATGACGACGAGAGTCTTTCGACACAGAAAAAAGGCCCTCGTCGTACTTGGTGTGTTACCCCCTGATTCGTCGCTCGTTGCTGGGCCGATGTTATCGGCGAATCGCGTTATCGCTTTCGAAATCAAAGCCGCGAGCCGTTCGAGTTCGCGCGACACAAAGTCAGTACGAATCTGGAGAACGACGGGTCGAGAGGGATCCGTCGAAGCGTCCGAGCGAACCCGGCACCAAAAATAATTCGTCTTAATTGTCGTTAACGGGGGAACCTGATCGAAAGCTCCCGCCGCCGGCAACAAAGTGGTCCTTCGAGCCGGATCAAAGTGGTAAACCGGATACGCGACTCTCCGTTCGTGCTCATCCAGCGGGCGCACAAACTGCTCCGCCGCATCGGAAAAGTAACGGACGTCGCAACTCGCGTCCGTCGGTGCGTCGACTCCCACGCCGAAGCCTTACAAACTTCGCTCGCGGAAGGTGACACTCGCGAAATCCGCTGCTACACGCGTTTCGCGTAGTGAAATTCTCGTGCTACTCGCGGACGCTCCTTACGCTCCGTCGAGCTAGTGACACTCGCGAAATCCGCTGCTACACGCGTTCCGCGTAGTGAAATTTATCGTGCTACTCGCGGACGCTCTTTACGCTCAGTCGAGCTAGTGACTCTCGCGAACGCCGCTCCACGCGTTTCGCGTAGTGAAATCGTTGTGCTACTCGCGGACGCTCCTTACGCTCCGTCGAGCTAGTGACTCTCGCGAACGCCGCTCCACGCGTTTCGCGTTGTGAATTTATCGTGCTAGTCGCGGACGCTCCTTACGCTCCGTCGAGCTAGTGACTCTTGCGAACGCGGCTACTCGCGTCTCGCTCGTGAGTTGACTCTTGCGGAAAACGCGATTTGCGTTCCGCCCGTAACATTGACTTTCGTCGACGCGACGAGCTCCTCGTTTCG
>NW_017295873.1:508520-509626 GCF_001594075.2 Trachymyrmex cornetzi | reverse complement strand
GTGGACAACGTAATCCTGGAAGCCGAGGACGTCTATGCCAACACCAGCGACATTCTACAAAACGCGCTAAGTAAACTGTTACCCGCTGACACGAACTCTTCATTATCCGATAGTCACGACGAGTCTGTTTTGCGCGAGTCGGGGTCTCAGATCTCGCGATTGCCACGTATATCGTTGCCAAAATTTACCGGTAAAATCGCGGAATGGGAGAGTTTTCGAAATATGTTCGAATCTCTCCTGGCCTGTAACGTTTCGCTTTCTAAAGTGCAGAAATTTCATTACTTAAAAACAAGCGTTACCGGTGAAGCCGCGGTGTTGATCAATAACTTGAAAATTTCGAAGGTTAATTACGACTCCGCGTGGCAATTGCTGATCGACGAATACGACGACCAGCAAACCTTAGTTCATACGCATTTGCACGCGTTTGCTAGTCTACCTGTGATGAAAACGGAGAATATGAACGACTTGCGAAACCCCCGCGATACGGTCTCTTCGTCGTTAGCCGCGCTAAAGAATCTCGATCGTCCGGTAAATGAGTGGGACGATCTGCTCGTTTATCTTATTGCTCAAAAGTTTAGTCCTCGCACTCGCAGCGAATGGAATTTGAAACGCACGGAATTCGCCAAGCTTCCGTCTTACAAAGATATTAATGACTTTTTGATTCTACGCATTCGCGGATTATCTGATCTTTCCGATTCGCCGAAGGATACTCGTCGTTACAGAGACGATAAGCCGCGCTCGTCGGTTAATAACGTCACTGCAAACAAATGCGTTGGTTGCTCCGGAAATCATTCGGTTTCGAAATGTAAAGAGTTTCTTGATAAAACGGTTGAGCAGCGCGGCGATTTCGCGCGTCAAAGCAGGCTTTGCCTCAATTGTCTGAGATCCGGGCATTTCTTTCAGCAATGCCCGAGCAAATCTCGATGTTCGCACTGTAGTCGTTCACATCACTCGTTACTACATTTCTCAAATAATGTAAAAGCCGATGCTACGGCAAATTCTTCGAAGATAAAAGCGGAGGCGCAACCATTCACTCCGACGGCGTCCAACGCGCCAGTCGCTGCGAGCAGCAATCATGTCGCGAACAAACGGACCGGTCCCCCCGC
>NW_017295873.1:508066-508339 GCF_001594075.2 Trachymyrmex cornetzi | reverse complement strand
GCGTCGCGAGATCTCGCGTCGTGCTGACATTAAAGCCGTGTTCCAGTGCGGAACCGGGCTTTCCGCTGCACGCCTACGTGTTTCAAAATATTACTTCGTACGCCGCCTCACGGACTCAGCCCGTCGAGTCGTGGCCTCACTTGCAAGGCATCTCATTTGCCGATCCCGATCCTTCAAGTCGACATCGGATTCATTTACTAATCGGTGCCGACCTGTACGGTTCCTTGTTGAAAAACGGCCTCCGGCAAGGCCCTATTGGAACGCCTACCGCTC
>NW_017295873.1:507397-507873 GCF_001594075.2 Trachymyrmex cornetzi | reverse complement strand
TAGCCGTTCTCCAGAAGGACGGTACATTGTTCGATTGCCCTTCCGGCACGAACTACCAATCGACTTAGGTGATTCCCTGCCTATCGCCACGATATTCTACGAGAAAATGGAAAGGAAGCTGCGTCGGCACTCTCCGCGCAGTATAATGACTTTTTGGCGGAATATCTCGCCTTGGGACATATGAGCGCGATCGAAAGTCCCTGCGACACCGCTCTTACGCCCGTGTACATTCCGCATCATTCGGTTTTGCGCGAAACGAGTAGTACCACGAAGTTACGCGTCGTTTTTAACGCCTCGTGCAAAACAACGAACGGCACGTCGCTTAACGACCATCTGCTGGTCGGACCGAAGTTACAGCAAGATCTCCCCGCTATTCTGCTGCGCTAGCGGTAGTGGAGTTTTGTTTATGCAGCAGACATCGCCAAGATGTTCTGGATCCCTCGTTGGACCGGTCGACGAGGTAACGACGTCGCCTT
>NW_017295873.1:505724-506912 GCF_001594075.2 Trachymyrmex cornetzi | reverse complement strand
ACCACTCTCTTTCTCTTGATAGTAGTACCAATCCACAGGTCTACGACGAGGCTCGCGCTCACGTCGTCCTCCACGTTGAAGGTGAGGACGAGTGGGAACTGCTTCGCAAATTCTCAACGTGGACTCGATTAATCCGAGTCACGGCTTACGTACGACGCTTCATCTCTCGAGTAAAGCGCCAGAAATCCGAGCGTACGTCACTCGTATTAACAGTACCTGAGCTTTGCGAAGCCGAAATGTTTTGGTTTCGCTACGCGCAAAAATTAGCATTTGCGCCGGAAATTAGAGCATTAAGCAGTAATTCTTCTCTTTCGCGATCCAGCCCTCTAAGGGCTTTGCATCCGTTCGTAGATGAGAACGGCTTACTCCGTCTTAGCGGGCGGTTGCAGAACGCCGCTCTCCGCTACGACGAGCAGCACCCGATAATACTTCCCAGGGATCGTCGGGGCTCGCACGATTTCTCGGGTGGAGTTCGTGACGCTTCTGTGTCAGATAGAAGCCTGTTTGAACTCGCGTCCGATTGCTGCTCTCAGCGACTACCCCAGCGACATGTCCGCGCTCACGCCCGGACACTTCTTGATAGGGCGTCCGATAGTCGCGGTTCCGGAGGAGTCCGTGCTCGAGATCAACCCGGACCGCCTTTCTCGCTGGCAGCTAGTGAGCTCCATGCGGGAGCAATTCTGGCGTGCCTGGTCGCATGATTATTTGTCGTCGCTTCAGACGAGAACCAAGTGGCGAGACGCCGCGCCTAATTTAGAAGTTGGTGATCTCGTCATTGTAAAGAACCCTTTGCTCTCTCCGAGCAAATGGGAACTCGCGAGAATCCAGCAGGTTCATCTCGGGTCCGACGGACTCGTCCGGGTGGTTACGATACGCACTGCGCGTTCTCTACTGAAGCGACCTATAACGCAACTGTACAAGTTGCCTGTAAATTGTAAAGCGTCGGCGTCAGAAAGCGACTGATCACCCTTTCTCCTTCTTGTTCGTTTTCTTTGTTTTGTTTTGCGCCGATCCTTGTCAGCATCGCGCGCTTAGTTTGTACGTAACACGTATCAAACGTTCAATATATCCAGTTTAATTATATACATCCTTTGTAACACGCTAACGACTGTACTTATTGAAATTCCAGTTTAATTCTGTTCGTTATATTACTTTAGGCTTATGTAGCGTCGGCTATCTTATTCGCGG
>NW_017295873.1:503353-505345 GCF_001594075.2 Trachymyrmex cornetzi | reverse complement strand
TCTTTCGACACAGAAAAAAGGCCCTCGTCGTACTTGGTGTGTTACCTCCTGATTCGTCGCTCGTTGCTGGGCCGATGTTATTGGCGAATTGCGTTATCGCTTCCGAAATCAAAGCCGCGAGCCGTTCGAGTTCGCGCTACACAAAGTCAGTACGAATCTGGAGAGCGACGGGTCGAGAGGGATCCGTCGAAGCGTCCGAGCGAACCCGGTACCAAAAATAATTCGTCTTAATTGTCGTTAACGGGGGAACCTGATCGAAGGCTCCCGCCGCCGGCAACACTAGTAATAAGATATTTCAAATAATATGCAGCAATAATATTTTTGAATACGATATCCATAACTAGAACCGTATTCCGAAATACATTGCCAATGTTAAAACTTTATAGTATACATGATATAAAAATTGTAGATTTTCAGTATTTGCAGGGAACTACAGCCTAGAAAACAGCCTTAAGCGGGGAGCACATATTCCAACATAAAGGCATAATGCACAATACGCAAGCAAATAAACCAATCAGAGTCCTCATTTCTTTTGTCACGATGGAAACGAAAGACACTGATTGGTCAAATACCTTATGCCTTTTCTTATTCAAGAGTGTGTTTCCCACTTTAGTCTAGAAGCGCGCGTGTTTCAAACACATCATGTTACTCAATTCGGAACAATCCTGCTACGTGCTCATTGACACAAATAACGAGGATCTCATAGAAAACGATATTAGCATTGAGTGCATCAAATTCAGCGTTTAGGAAATAAGTTTCTCATGATGGTAAGTGATAACAATTAAATTAAAGTGATTTTATAGACAATAATGAGCTTTAGAGTTTCGAGGTTATATCTCAGTCAATCAATCCCATCACAATTGAGAATCTTATAATATTGGCACACTGGATGCAAAAATAATTTAAAAAAGCCTATTTTATATAATAATTCGAACTTTTGTGGATGCAAAAATAATTTTAAAAAGCCTATTTTATATAATAATTCGAACTTTTGCCAACCAGGATATTAATCGTTTTTAAACAATCACTTAGTTGTGCAATGTTATGCTTAGGTTATGTTAGCTTAGATGTCAGTAAATTTATTTTTTAATCTAAGGAGAATTTCGTTTTGCCGAGTTAAAAACTTATTTGCAAGAAAGATCTCTTTCGATGGCAGTCTGGATAAGCGAAGACGGAACAAGAATCACTGGTCGGATTCAATATAATTCACACTTCAATCAAGTGGTTGATTTTGTACTACTGTTTGATGACAACGGTTTACCGATTGTTGGAACTTTTGCTGCTACTTCTTCGGGGAAAATTAGAGAATACTTTCAGAATGGTAGAATCGCAAATTACGTTTATGTTATAATGGTGCAACCTCTTCAAGAAGGTGTTCCTGCATTCTGTCTTTCATTTTTCGGATCAGATAACCATTTTACTGCTATCGACGTAATTCGTCGCTGGAAATGGATACAAATGCAAGCAACGTTTCACGGAATCATATTAGTAGGATTTTCGTCAGATGGTGACACGAGGTTGCTACGAGCTATGAAACATAAAGCTATTTCTCCCTCTCCAGATATACCAACGGATTGGCAAAACTGGTTCGTGGAATCATTAAACCAATCGGAAATATATGTCCAGGACACAACGCATATTGGAACCAAGCTCGCACAGTATTTCTCGAATCTTTAGTGCTTTTACCACTCAGAAACGTAGCAACAACTCATCTTCGAATTCTTATTGATAATGTAGGAAGAGTAGCCGTTTCATTATTAAATCTTTATTTTTCGCTCGATTCCGACTATGGCGATATACGTTAGAAGATCAGCGCGCCTGCGCAAGAGGAGAGGAGAGGAGAGATTGGAAGATGGCTGAAGCGTGAGGTACATCTAAGGCCGCGGTCCGATTCACGCTTATAGCGTGATTAGTGCGTTCACGGTTGCTTATGGTTGGTCCATTTCGTGCTTGCAGCGCCAGTGTGAACACAGTGACGTCATAGTTACATAG
>NW_017295873.1:491279-502823 GCF_001594075.2 Trachymyrmex cornetzi | reverse complement strand
TCCGAAATAGAAAAACTTTAGCACGCTATTTGTTTCGGACCGACCATTAATGTCGTAAGCACTGATAGAACTGTGAGCGTGAATCGGACCGCGGCCTAAGCGTGAAGTGTGAACAAAAGTGTATTTTCTCTTATATTGTCGCCCAATAAATATTGGCTCATCAACAATTCTATATTGGAATTATTCCAATAATCGCATTTTTTTTAATCTATAGGATCCCACTTAAATCCTACAATAATGTATCGAAGCAAGAACACGGTTTAACGATGTCTGATTTGTTTTGTAAAGATAAAATGAATTTCCGGGCCGTAGAAAAAATGTGCGAAAGTCGAGTTATCGATAATCTTCGTAATATTGCGTCTACCGAAGGAACTGTAATATATCTCCAAATGGTTAAACGCGTTTTGGATTCTTATTTGGATAAAGATATTGTGCCAATTGGAAGAATTCAACTGATTTGGACAAGTACCTTTTTGTCCGTATTTGGCGACAATGGCTTGTGATCAATAGTTATGTACTACAAACAAATTTTATTACTAGTAATACATATGACTGCATAGAACAATGCACATGCTATTGTAGCAGCCGTTAATCTTTTCAGAAATCAGCATATTCCAGAATTATTTCTTCCTTGGCTTTTTAGTAGTCAACCGTGTGAAAAATTTTTCCGAGCCGTAAGATCCTTGACCTCAATGTATTCTACTATTATAAATTTCAGTATGCAAGATTTTATTTACCGTGTTCAAAAAATACAGTTTCAATCTCAAGTCGTACATATGATTGGAGACGAATATAGTTTTCCGCGAGCAGAAAAAAAAATAGAACGTGGAAAACAAATAATTGATATTCTTCGGAAACGTGAATTACCGACTGAGGAGGAAATTTTTAATACTATTTTGCATGCAAAAATACAAGCAATACAAATTGCTGCTTCTCTAGGTATGAAACTTCGAGTCGACAATAATATTCCTTCAGCGCTTAAAACCAAACCTATAAATACTGCTACGATTGACATTGATGAAAATGATATAGGAGATATTGACGGTAAATCAGAATGCGCTGAAAATCGCGAAGACGTTTCAATCGCTGAATTTTTACAAGAAGATTTATCTCTTTTTCGAATTGTAACGTAATCTTGGATAAAACTGAATTACTGATATTAATGAAAATGGTCGAACAGTTATTATATGGAAAAGTACGTTATGTTGGTTTCTCTCTAATGGCTATAATAAGTTAAGTAGCGATCGATTACAGCGAGTTCAGGATACGTTAACTATAGCAAGTAAGAACGAATATGCTACCAACACTAGTCATACAATTGATTTTAATGATGTTGTGCAATCTGAAAACATTAACATTGGCCAATGGTGCGCTTTTACCGAGGCTATTACTAAGAAAGGGTATATTATTTTTATCGGTAGGGTGCTATCGTTTTCATATAAAATAGGAAAAGGTCGGAAATTAGAATATTTCGCTGAAAGTGCGCCGGTAAAGACGCCGAAAAAAAATGCAAAAGGAATTATATGTTTATGCTCTTCATGGTATAAAGTAAAACAATATAATCTCGTTGCTTCCATCAGAAAACCTGTGTATCGTGATATAGAGGGATATTTGTGTTCATTGCTACAACCATTGTTTGAGAACAATATTCCAGTATACAGTCGAATATTAATTAATAAGATAAAAAAGTTTATTGATATTTGAGTATTTTGTACTCATTACAAATTATGTACTCATAAATAAATTATATCTATAAACATAATTAAATTTTATTCTATCGCAATCGTTTCCCATATACTAGAATTTCAATTTCTTCAACTCAAAATTATATACGTTTCATCGCTTTTCAGATTTTTTGGATTCCGTAGAACTTCTTTTGCAATGTTGTGTATAAATAATTTCTACGAATTTTTGAAATTTCATGATCTCAGGGATTTCTCAGGATTTCTGGAGATTTCTTAAGATTTCAAGGATTTCCTGAGATTTCTCAAGATTTTTGAAATCTCTAAGATTTCCCAAGATTTCTCGAGATTTCTAACACCATGTACACCAGATTTCAAAAGTGGTTAACCCCTTGGTGTAAACTTAAAACTATTATTTATTCGTTTATATTCACTTTCAGAAAAACGTTTACTTGTAAGTAAACGTTTGCACGTACAATTAGTATATCCGTTTATTAAAAACGTTTTTCCGAATATACGTGTTTTAAGTCAGAGCCTAGTATTATATATTTAAACGAAAATACATTCAAACGTATATTTAGCACATCCTTCTATAAAAACCGTCTTGTCGAATATGTTAACGTTTTTCTTTTATAAAATTAAAAATTGTTTTTATTTTTTGCATTTTCTTACAGTTTAACACTTTAAAGTGCACTTTAAAGCTATTGTACATAAGCCGACGTACACTGAGAAAAAATAGTTGCTGTTTCAAAAAAATATTAGTTGATTCAACTAAATGTAGCGATCACGGACTGTTAAGCAAATATTTGTTAATTCAACTAAATATTTGTTAATTCAAACGAATAACATGTTTTAAATTACAAGGTCTTGTTAATCTAAATATATAAACATTTGAACTAAATAATCATTACGAACTAAGCGCATTTAGTCAAGCTAACAACTTTTTTTTCTCAGTGTAGAGATTTACTCGTAGAATCAGCATATTAATTTATTAGAAACGTTTGTCCGAATACACTGTTTTAATGTTATTTTATATACATAGGAGAGATTGGAGTAAATCGGACCTATTTGCAGTTTTTGTTCTCTATAAAGCGTAAATAAAGTCTGATCACAAAACCGAAAGTGCCATTGGAAAGATCATTTAATTCCCGTCATTTTTGCTTGAGACCATTTTAATCTCTCACCTGTGTTGAACTATAATGAAAAATGTAAAAACGCTTTTTTCGATCCAAATTGGAAATATTGGTTCCAAATCGGACCATCCTCTGATCCAAATCGGGCACTCTTATTTTTATGGACTTTTAGATATAATTTTTAAATATTTTAATGTATTTTTGTTAGTATTGAGTAAAAACGAACAATTTGACAAAGATAAAAATTTTATTCAGAAAAAAAAATTACTGACAGTTTATATTTTTTATTAGAATTGAAATCAATAAAACTCAATTAATCTGACAAGGGACATTTCACAACTGTCCGGCACCGATATTATTCTCCATGAAATAACATATGTTGTTAAACACAAAAATCTAAGAGACGCGTATTTTTTTATAGAGGAGCTAACTCCTGTTTAAGGGGTAAGACACCTTTTTGAAAAAGAAGACGGTATCTCTTCCGAGCTGAATATCGTCAGAAATATAAAAAATGGAAAAAAATTTTTAAACAAATGTTGTACGATTTCAAGAGTACTTTAAAATTGTGAAAAAAGAATTTTTTTTAATTTTTTTAAAAAGCACATCCCAAACAGAATAAAAAAGCATCGTAACATGAAACTGACATTAAAACGACTCCAAAATGTTTACTAAAAGTTATTTTTTGATCAATCATGATTCAGTTTAATGTTATTTTGATATTATCGTTATATATATTATTCTATTTTAATTGCGAAAAACTCTGTATGCTTTAATATATTGTGTGAAAACTGCAGATGCTAATAATTTTTTAATAGTGTTTATATATATATTTAATTATAAAGTGTGTATTTACAAATATGTAGTTAATCTCTCTGACTTTGAGAATACGTTATTTACGTGATTTTCAAATCGGTCGAGCAATACTATTGTCGTTTGTCAACTTCAGTGTTAGTTACTATTAAATTTTGAGATTCATATATACGACGTGATCCCTGACCGTATTGTCTGGCAATTACCCTTTAAGAGGAGATAGGAGTCATTAAACTAAAAGAGAGAGGGAAAGGGAGAAGGAGACGGACAGAGAGAGAGAGAGAGGAGAGGGGGAGAGGAGGCGGTGGGAGGGAGGGAGGGAGGGAGGGAGGGAGAGAGAGAGAGAGAGCACGAAGGACAGCGTGCGGAAAAACCATAGACATATAAGATAGACCCAGCATCTATAATATATGCTGGATATTTGGCAGAACGGTGCGAGAGGCAAAATATCAGGGCAATCTGTCCTTCTCTGCGCGTGCATCTTGACATTCTTGACAAAATCAAAATGGCTTCACAGACGTATCTGAGACCGTTAGCCTTTAAGTGCCCGTGCCGGCCGTGCCCCGTAAAGGGCTCCTAAGTCTTTACGAATCTTCGTGCATTTTTTGCGAGAGGTAGATAATCATTGTGTAACAAAAAGCAAAAATAAACAAATGCGCAATAGAAAATTATGATAATATAAGTTTGTTCGTGTCGTATGCTCCAATATACCAGACCATTCCAACATGCTCCGACCATAGCTCCTGCTTACTCCAATCTGAATATCAAATATAAAGTTTGTTCGCGTCGCATACTTCAACATTCTTCAACATGTTATATAGCTTCTACTCACTCTAACGAGCGTGTTTGAATGAGTAGGAGCTACGGTTGGAGGTACGCGAACAAACCTCTAATAAACCTCGATCGGGTAATTATATTCAGTTTACCCTCTCAAAAATCAATAAAATTAGACTTATTCGAGGCGTTTTTGCATGAAACAAAAAAATCTGGCAGAAAAAAGTATCATTCTGCCCCGCGAACCAAGTTATTAAGCGTTAAAGTTGACGCTTAATTGACCTTGCTTAAAATTTTCTATAAAAAATTATAGGAATATATGGAATTTGTATAGGTTTTTATAGTTTTCAATAGTTTCTATAGTAGCGCACGAGAAGGACTACAGAAACTCTACAGTTATCAATAAGATTCTATGAGTATAATTTTCTATAGTGTTGCCTATTTAACTCTTGTCAATTTTAATGGTGTTTCATGTACAGTACCGATCTATAGACGTCTATGGTCTTTAAACTATGAAAGTCGAAATGTTCTTTATGGGAAACAACGTATGGCCGTCGGCTGGCCAATGTGTTTCAATAGATTTTCTTTTATAAGTTTTTATGGTGAATTTACTAGAGGCCGTTAATACTGTTCTATGTGGAATTACATCAAGTGGTCTATCGGTAATAATAGAAAATACCCTACTGTAGTAATTATAGTGATTACAGGTTTTAATAGTTTTTTAATTTCTTGGAAATAAAATTATGGTAGGTAATTATTTAGAAGATGCCCCTCACTTTCAATTTCAATGAAATTTGCTCATTCAACGCATTTTTGCATAAAACGATAGAATTCGGTAGTAAAATATTGTGCCTATAGGCCCCGCGAACCGAGATATTAAGCGTTAAAGTTATGACGACTATTGAGGTTAGGAAATCTACTACACCGACTTTTAATAGTTTTTAATAATTTTTAAAAGTTAACTTTTCATACATAGCAAGAACAGAACGGTCTTTCATTTTGAATGAAAACGCGTCAAATAAGCCTAATTTTATTAAATTCAGAGGGGAGGTACCGATTCTAAAGAAATATCAACTAAAATACGTAGGATAGTGTTGCATTAAGTCGGTGTGACAGATTTCCTAACCTTAATATAATAGTCAACTTTAACACTTAATATCTCGGTTCACGAGACTAGGCACATTTTACTACAGGATTCTTTCGTTTCATGCAAAAACGCGTTGAATGAGCATAATTTCATTGAAATTCAAGATGAGGGGCGTCTTCTAAATAATTACCTAAATTAATTTATACGAGAAATCTAATAATAGTCGAATTCTGAATTGTTTACACATGCGTGCGATTTTAGCTCAGGGTTAGCGTGTAAGATTACCATCCCATAGATCCTAGGCTCTTAGGTTCAAATCCCGCCGAAACCCAGTGCGTTTTCAGAAATATGTACATGCGTATAAATTTAACATATCTCAAACATGATGAATATATGATGTTAATATGAGATAAAAAATTTGATTTTTTATTTCTTATATTTACATCATATTTGCATTTCGGTATTTAATAGATAGATTTATTATTACTTCAGCATTTGCCAAGAAGGGACTTGATTTACATAAATCTTAACCACACACTCATTCATCCATACTACTAAGCCCTAACTCTACCTCTCTCTATCTTATTTAGCAATACAACAGTTTACAATCATTACGCCTTATCACTATCGCTATACATAAATTAATATCACAGAACGATATAAAATTCTAATATTAAATCACATCTTTTCTTTTCATTTCTGAAACACTCGTCTAGCTAAAGTGTATACTCCATTACTAAATGTGTTATTCTTTGGTTTTTGCCTTACTACTTGCCATTTCCTCCACTTTTCTCTTCTCGATCACTTTTTTCCTTTCTCTTTCAAATTTGCCTAAAACTACATTTTTCTGAATCTAATTCATCGCTCCACAGTTTCTTCCATATTTTCTCCTTATTCTCTCCTAGTTCCCTAAACCGCATATTCTTTGGCATTCCTCAACATAGTGCTCCATACAATCTGTCTCCTTTCAGCAGAATACGCATCCTTTATGTTCCTTATCTAGCCAATATTTATTTCTTTCGTCCATATTTCCACATCTAAGTCTAACTAACCCTCGTACGCCTTCACCTATTCCCAGTCTATCTAGGTTCTCCCTCTTTAAGTAGTTGGGACCTCTCTTCCCCGTATCAAAATCCTCATATCTTTCATTGTATCTCGCAAACCCTAGCCTACTATCCTCCCATTGTCTTTGTCCATCTCTCTCCCTTCTAATTATTTCCTTCTCAAACCTCCCCCCATTTCCCTCCTCCCTCACTTCTCTAGCATTTATACCCCAGCCATTCCTATTGTAAAACCTTTCTCTTTCTTTGCCATATAAATCCTTCCACTTACTCTCTTCTTTTTCCTTCCAACAATCTCGAAGCAATTCCGTCGGAATTCCGTCTATACCCTTTGCCTTTTTGGTTTTCGTTTTCTTTAGTCCTTCATTTCTTCTTCTTTCAATTCCTCCACTTCCTGTTCCTCTTTTCTGTCCCCTCCTTCCCTTTCTTCTCTTCCTTTATTATCCTGCGTCTTCTCCTCAGTGCCGCCTAGTAGACTCATAAAGTGTTGTCTCCAATCCTCTTTTTACAATATTGTTCTCTCCATGTTTTCTTACCACTTTTTTTATTGATGAATTTCCAAATATCTGCTTCCCTCTTTAAACCTCTCAATTCCGCTTCCTCTTCCTCTCTCCTTTCTTTTTGCTTCTTTTCCTTCAGCTCCTTGAATTTTCTTCTTTCTTCCGCGTATTTTCTTCTGCCTACTTTCCCTAATCTCCATTTCTTATAAACTCTTTGTATTTCCCTCTTCTTCCTTGTGCAGCTTCTATCCCATCAATCTTTGTGACCTAGTTCCCAACTTTTAATTTTTACCTTCTTCTTTACCATCACTCCATGCACAATTTCCTTGATTCTCTGCCACTTTTCTTCTACTGTTATCCCTTTCTTCACTGCTCCTTCCGTTAAAATTTCGGATTTTTCTTGATGTTCTTTTATAGTCTTTTCATTCCATATTATTATCTCCTTCGTTCCATGTTTCTTTTCTTCTTCTTTTTTTTCTTCTTCTGTCTTCTGCTTCTCCTCTCCACCTTCCATACTGAGCAGCAATAGCATGTGATCCAAGTCCACCCCATTTCCTATCACAAATTCTCTTACGTTTTCTTTTATACCTTCATTTACAATCATATAATCAATAACCGTACTACCTCCTGTAACCTATATAAGTATATTCCCCTTCCCAATCTCCTTTCATCGTTCCATTTAAAATATACCACCCTTTTTTCTGTGCCCAATCAACCAACTCTTTACCTCCATTCCCTATCACTTTATCTTTACTTCTCCTTTCTATTTCTTCCTCCTCCCATTCAATACTACCTAATTCTCCTGTTCTTGTATTAAAATCCCCTCCTAATACTATATTCTCCTTTTCCATATTCCCTAACAGTTCTCTAATTTTTCTTCTAAGTTTTTTCAATTCCCTCTGTTGTACACTGATATTTTTAGTCTTCATTTCTCCTATATCTATGGTCGACATTATCACTCCTTCCTCCTTTTTATATATCAGGCTTGTATTTTCTGCTCGTTCTTTTTTTACGCCAATTATAAAACCCCCTATAGCCCTACCTCTTTTCTTTTCCCTCCGTGCATATACACACTCCCATTTATGTGAACTAGGTAACCTGTCCTTTAGTTTATTCCACTCATTTTCCTCTAACCATGTTTCGCATAAACTTACAAAATCAAACTTACTTATATACTTCCAAAAATCTTTGTCCTTATGTTATTTACCCCCGCAATGTTCCAAAACATAAAATTTCCTCCCCTTTTGTTCATTTTCAAGTTCCCTTTCCCTCGTGACTCCCCCCTAAATCCTCCTCTTTTATCCTCTCCTACATTTCCCACGCTCCCTCCTTGGCTTACTCCAAATTTTGATTCTCTCCTTCTATCTCTCTTATTCTATCCTTTTCTTTCCTTTCTCTCTCCCCATATTTTTCTATTGTTATTTTCCTTTTCCCTTTTCTCGGGTGGCACCCAGTTGGACACGGATTAATTGGACACGAGCCACTCACAGCGCTAGAAACTACAAAGCTCGTAGGCACCTGGTCGCTGTGATTGGTGGTGTCCAGTCGAGCCGTTATCAATCGGGATCATCCCCTATCTTTATATCCCCCCCTTTATTTTCCTGTGCTTTCACCCACCTGTTTATCAGCGTCTGTGTCCTCCTTTCCTCAAAGCTTAAATCATTTTTAAGAAAAACTTTCCCTCCCCTTAATTTATTTTTATTTCTCATCACTTCCCTTTTCATTTCCTCATTTCCTACTTTAATTATCACTACCGGTCCACTCATCCTCCAGCTAATTACCTCTACCTCTACTCCTATTTTCTCCTTATAAATTTCTCCGCCCCTTCTTTACCCTTTTCCATATCTTTATCCCCTTCCCAATTAATCCTCTTAATAACGATATTGCATTTTCTTTCCTCCCGCTCTTTTTCTCCAATCAGTTTCCGTATTGCTCCTATCTCCCTCCCACTTAGTCTATCCATACTTCCTTCTGACCACCTCCCGCTACATGCACTCTCTGTCATACTATAAATACTCCCTCCCCTATTATCCACGCTCCTCTCCCCCCCTCCTCTCCTTCTCTTACTGTGTAATCTTGACCTATCTTCCTCTCTATCTCATCTAACTTCTCTTTTATCCCTTTACACTCTTCTTCTTCTCTCTCTCTTCCTAAACTTTTTCTCTGCATTCTCTCTCTATCCATTCCTTTACTTTATTTTCTCTTTCTATCATTTTCTCTTCTATACCCCTAATCTTTTCTTCCCAGAATCTTTCTTTGACCTTCCGACTTTTTCTTACACTCCTTTCCTCCCTTATATTTTCTATGAAAGCCTTTCTTTCCTCTCTCATTAGTTTAATCTCTTCCCCTATACTATACTCTCTCTCCCCTCTCGATCCTCTCCTTTTTACCTCTTCTTTCTTCTCGTCTTCTAACCTAAATGTCACCTTTTTCCCGCTATCTGTTCCCCTCACCTCTGTCGACAACCTTCTCTGCTTATAATCAATCCCCTTTCCCCTCCCAGTTCCCCCTCTCCCTGACGAGCCACTCGCCTCTCTCGACGCCATAACCTTACCTACCTTCCTTCTCCTTACCTCACCTCGCACAGTTCTTTCCCTGCGTAGAATTTATCCCCTTTATTTGTGCCACTTCTAATCCTTCTTATCTTATTGATCCGCACCTAATCTCCTATTTTTCGCCTCTAAATATACTTTTGTTTACTCTTAAATCGCCGCTGTACTCGCATCCATGCATCCACACTCGCGCCACCTAACCAAGTCCATTTCGGTATTTAACAGGTGTTGATCGGAGTGGAATCCCTATATGGAAACTATTGAAAACTATACATTACTTCACATAGAAAATCATTAGGGCTGGGAATTTACCGATTCAAATCGCTCATTGAAAACCAAAGAACTTTTTTCTGTAGGTCTCTATAGTAAATTTTAAGCAGAGGAGGTTAAGAAATCTGTGACAATGAAATATTATGATGCGAGTATGCGCTGTGGTCACATTTTGATTCTTTATACTTTATAATCAAATTCACTGCTTTAAAACACAAATTCACTTCTTTAAAAATACAAATTCACTGCTTTGAAAACATAAATTTACTGCAAAAATTGTCTGCTTTAAAAACACAAATTCACTGCTAATGTAAATTTATATAATTTTCAGAGAAAAATGTATGTTTTATTTCCTAATCCTAAAATAAAATTAATCTACAGATATCGACTTGCAATTGAAGAATAGCACTTATTATTAGCTATGTGTAAAGGTGTTATTACTTTATCCTTGAAAAATATAATTACAATGTTAAAACTATTAATTACAATTATTTAATTAAGAATAAGTGCGAGACTGTGTGCAAAAGATATACATAACTATGTAAGAGAATGCCATTAATCGGTCAAAGTTAAATGTTATGAATACAATATATATTCTTAATTTTTAAATCTAATTTTTTAATTTAATTATCTCAGATTATTGGCGTTCTCTTACATATTTATGTATATCATTTTTACACGGTCTTGTACTTATTCTTAAAACACGCTGCCTAGTGACGCGTTCTCTCACTATATATATCAGTTATTACGAAGAATATTTCCGAAGCCTCAGTGATCGAGTTGGTTAAGACGCTCGCCACGGAAAATCGAGAGGTTCAAGGTTCGAATCCTAGCTGAGGTAATATTTTTCGCAATAAATTTTTTACCGATTTAATTTAAGGGGGAATTATTTCATATATAGGAACGTCCGCGCGAATGTTCCGGCGTTTTATCATATTTATATTATTAGTATCTCAGATCGATTGTGATTAATGTCCGAACGTTTCGGCGCACAGTCACATCTGAAATAATTAAATTTAAAAATTAAGAATATATATTGTATTAGGAGATGTAAAAATACCGTAAAATTCAATCTTACAATTACTTACGGTAAAATTGCGGTAAAATGGTAATTTATTGGTAATTTTGATAAAATTTGTTTCTTATAATTTTATGCAACAAATAGACTGTATTTTCGTTCTTATGTATAAAATTTTAAAATTAAATGATATATACAATATACTTTTTTCTTCTATTTCTATCATTTAATTAATTAATTTATTAATTTATTTATTTTACAAGGTTATTCTATATTTTTACTGAAGTATTCCTGCAATGGTGCAATTCTGTAATTATAAGTTTATTTTATTTTTCATATATGAGCCGTTTATTTTGAAAGTGACCTAAGTCACTTTAAAAAAAAAAAATGTTGTTTATGACAGCTAATTTCAAGTTGTACACGCTACTACAAAGGTCAACAACAAAACATTGAAAAATGGACTTAGGCCACTTTCAAAATAAACGGCTCATATATTATATAAATATATAATTGATATATTTTTGTTTGATTTGTGCCTGGAAACTACGATTTGCAGACAGCATTGATTTTCTGTTACTATTTGAAGAAAACTGCTGCAGAATCGCATCGAATGCTTGTCGAAGCTTACGGTGAGCATGCTCTTGGTAAATTACAGTG
>NW_017295873.1:484184-491096 GCF_001594075.2 Trachymyrmex cornetzi | reverse complement strand
AGGTACAAAAGAAAGTCATTTCTCCATCGAATTGTGACTGGCGATGAAAAGTGAATATATTTTGAGAATCCTAAGCGTAAAAGATCATGGGTAACTCCAGGCGAACCATCGACATCGACTGCGACGCCAAATCGATATGGACGGAAGACAATGCTCTGTGTTTGGTGGGATCAGAAAGGTGTAATCTATTATGAGCTGCTAAAACCTGGCGAAACTATTAATACTGAACGCTACCGACAACAAATGATCAATTTGAATCAAGCTTTGCGTGAAAAACGACCGGAATATCAAAAAAGGCAACACAAAGTGATTTTACTTCATGATAATCCACCATCACACATAGCAAAACTGGTCAAGGAAACGATTGAGGCGTTTGGTTGGGAAATACTTTCGCATGTGGCTTACTCACCAGACTTTGCTCCGTCCGATTACTACTTATTTGTATCGATGAGACACGCACTTGCTCAGTAGCGCTTTACTTCTTACGAAGATGTACGAAAATGGCTAGATAACTAGTTTGGCTTAAAAGAGCAACAATTTTTTTGGCGTGGCATCCACAAATTGTCAGACAGGTGGGAAAAATGTATAGCTAGCGATGGGCAATACTTCGAGTAAAATATTTTTTATCATTTTCATGCATTAAACATGTATTTTCTATTAAAAAATTCCGGTTTCATATTTACATACCTGGTATGTATATGAGATTTAATATATAGCATTTAACATCCAGCTTGACCCTTTCTTGTTTATTTATTAATTTATTTGAATCGAGGAGCCTTGTTATATTTTTAAATATTGTTATAAAATTGTTACCTCGATCCTCAAGCTAATAAATAACTGTAACTAAATTATATTTTTTTCTGTAATAACTTCTTTTTTCCATAATTTTTTTCTATATTTGGTATTATCACAAGCCATATTTTTACTTAAAATACCGAAAAACATTGCACTAATAGAATATAGAAAAAATACAAACTTTATACATAAAAGAAAAATTAATGTTATTCAAACATGGATTAAAAAATTTATTTTTTGTAGTTAGGGTAATGAACATAATATATAGGTAATGAATATAATATAGTATGTAGTAGTAGTGTGTGTGTGCGCGCGCGCGCGCGCGCGTGTGTGTGTGTGTCCTATAATATATTATAGTATGTAGTAATGTTATGCAATGTAGGAGGTAATGTTATGTAATATAAAAAGTTATGCAAATAAAGATTATATTATGCAAATAAAATGTTGTCTTATATATAATATTATGCACTATTTTTATTAAGTATATTTCAGGTATTATATTCATATTTATTATATTGTATTAATGAGAATGCAAATACTAAATAAAATCATACAATGAAAATACTATTTTATGAATAATATTTATTGTAATGTTTTAGTTATTTCTTTGAATATAATAAATTTAAATACCATTTTTGAAAAATATTTTAAGTTTATTCCAATGTACAAGTTTTGTAATCTGTAAATAGATCACAAAACTCTTAATAAATATATTTAAGTACTTCAGATCACTGAGAGGATTACGGTCAATATTTCCAAACGGTTTCAACGATTTTCATAACTTTTTGGTAATATTTCAAGAAGATTGCAGATTCTTTCTGTAATATATTAGTAACCTTTCAACAAGATTTCATGTGCAACAATCGCAGACATTTTACTATTCCAGAGCTCTCAGAAATGTTGCAGACACATTTCGCAACTTTTATGGAATGTTTCACTTTTCAATTGAAATATTTCTGAAAACTTTCGGTGCTGTATGAGTATTGAGATCCCATAATCGTGGTCTGGAAAATCTCGACGGTTCGCGTAAAGATATATACGGCCGGTCTCGCGCTGACACGTCGCTGGATGTGTATTAGCGCGAAATACTATTGTATCCCCTGATTTCTTTAAAAAAAGATCCTCTTGTATCTCCTGATTTCTTTAAAAAAAGATCCTCTTGTTTTTTTATTTCAATTAAATGAAAAATATCATACTGCATGCGATTCAATTAAAGTACCATTGGTTAAAGAGATTTACAATTTACAAAATATTTATATCAGTATATTTTAATTAAATTTAGTTTGTATATATATTTACTAGTAATAATAAATGTTTATTTTTGATCTTTACTTTCTTTCAAATTTTAATAAATACAATAGTAAGTACTGATGGTAATTACTGAATTTATGTTTTCACTGTAATATATACACAATACAATACAAATTTTTGTTATTTATTTTTGTTTAAAAATGTACGATCGCGATTACTTGCAGGATAGATGAGGAGGGTACACTATTGTTTTACATTGATAATACCAACTTAATATATGAAAATCTTTTAATAATAAGAAAGGCTAATGTATGATTTATTAAAATTAAATGATAACATTGATTACTAATTTTTAATTATGAATCATAATATTAATATTCTATTATTAGAAAATGCAAGTAATTTAATGTGTTATGCTCAATTATTATCGATAACTTGGCAATGTTGCATTCTGAAAATGAGGTTGGCATTTCTCTCTACTCGAGTTGCACACTAGTAATTGACTAGTGCCACTAATAATTGGCTGGCACGCACGCACGCACGCACGCACGCACGCACGCACGCACGCACGCAGCACGCACGCACGATTGAAACATTTTGATTTTTCGACCTCCTTAAGGCTCAATTCCACAACTCACAGTTAACTCTTAACTGAGGTTCAACTTTCTTCTCCTCTCTTTCCAATTCTAGAATTGGAAAGAGACAATGAATAAGTTGAACCTCGGTTAGGAGTTAATCATGAGTTGTGGAACTGAGGCTAGAAGGATGCTGGAGTGACCGCCGAACTTGATCGAGTCGGTAGTACAGATTTTTTAAATTCCAAATCAAAAAAGTCAATAATAGTGACATCTTTAGTTCATTTCTTACATTATCGTTCTATCTCACTCCAACGCATACATCTGTCCTTATCTAACATATTGCAACGCCATCTCTTGCAAGATCGAACACATACTACTGCTAGATACAATTATGCAATTATTATTGTTTTGTTTACCATTCCGAATCTTCACTCAACATTTGTATACACGTTATTTGCAAATCGATTTAAATATTTTTTTTAAGCTTTTAATCGTTTCATAAACTTAGTATTGTTTGTGCACGTAAAGCGTTGGGTGTTAAACTATCGTTTTGTCCACCTCAACGTTTAAGAGCCGTTCCGTTACAAAATACTTCAACCAGTTTGAGTGATTCAAAATATAAGTATTCGTTTCGTAAATCAAAAGACTCAAGTTCGAATTTCGTCAGGGATAGTTTCTTTTTTTTAAATGAATTATCTTGTTTATTTTGCGCTCTTTTGCAAAAAAAAACGTTTCTTTGCAATAAATAGAGCATTTCGAGACTCCGTTTCGGAAACGCACGTACCGTTAATAGTTTTTGTGTGCGAAAATTTTTTAACCATTTAAAAATGCTTTAATATTGTTTTTGTAGAAAGTATTATCATATCGATATTCTAGAGTTGTTTGAAAGATGTAACGAATAAACAAAACACATATTTTAAGGAAAAAGAAAAGTTGACGAATCTCAAATGAAAAGGACCCCGCACAAAATCATAGGATTTTGGTCCTCGGTGAAATTGGCTGAAATTTTGGTATGTTATAGTTCTTGACTCACTGATCAAAAGTGTTCATAGATACAAAGCTTGAAAATGACTAGTTTTTTTGTTATAGCCGTTTAAAGTTTTATTTTCTTAATGCCCCAAAAGCAAGCTTCTGTAATAAATCAAGAGATTTTAGATAACAATATGCCATCCACTCTCACCACCCTCACTCCCACCAATCCCACCCCCACCCCCACTCCATCTCCACCCCTATTCCCATACACATACGCCCGCGCGCGCATTTTTACTATGTACTTAGATTTTGCTAGATTTTTACGATTTCTCTCACGCGTATCATCTGAAATATGTGAGTCCATTTACCTTTCATATGTGAAGTGCTTGATTATCACGATCCGAATGTTTATTGCGGCATGTGAAGCTCCATGTACAAAAAAATATCGGGTGCTCTCTAAAGTGCGATAGTAACATAGGATAGAAAATTCTTTTCCTCTTCGCTTTGTTTACATTCATATGCAGCAAGGGGACTCACGACAATCAAGTAACTCAAAGGAATGAAACGCCTGTCACGTCCACGTCGTTCATTCCGAATAATTCTGAGAACGGACGAAAAACTAAAATCATAAATGTACCATTGATGCATACACGCACACACATACAAAACTTCGATTTTTATGCACCTTTTTCATATAAAAATGCGCGCGCGGGCGTATGTGTGTGGGAATGGGGATGGGGGTGGAGAGTGGAGATGGGATTGGGAGTGAAGGAGGTGAGAGTGGTTGGCATATTGTTATTTAAAATCTCTTGATTTATTATAGAAACCTGATTTTGAGGCATTAGTAAAATAAAACTTCAAATGGCTACAACAAAAAAACTAGTCATTTTCAGGACATTTGTGCCTATGGACACTTTTGATCAGTGAGTCAAGAACTATAACATACTAAAATTTCAGCCAATTTCACCGAAGGCCAAAATCCTATGATTTTGTGCGGGGTCCTTTGATTCGCCGGAGCGGTCGTTCAAACCTTCAAAAACTTTTAACTCGAAAACAAAACCGCATGTTTATAAACACCGCAAAACATATTTTTTTACTTCAAAAAATTAACAAAAAAATTGGCATAAAAAACTCGATAAATACTTCTGAGGTTCCCCTTATCAGTATACATGTGTTAAATTAATGTGAAAAGATTATACGATGAATAAAATAGTGAGTCATTCTTTACACCTACACTGGGTACTATTATTAATTTTTAATACTGTAATGAACAAATTTTCAATATTTTAAATATTTATTTTTCAATATTTCACAAGTTTATATAATATACATCCGCTGTAGTTAAAAAAATAAAGAAACTAAACTGTTTATGTTTTTTGGGAATTATTAAATATATATATATAACATTTAAATGTTTCAGAAAAGATATGAATACATAACTAATATATTTCTTTATTTACAATTTCATAAATTTTTTTATAAGTAGATGGTATGTATCTCTTGAAACAAACACTAAAAACCGTATAATACATTAAATGTTACACAAATATAATAACACAGTAATGTTATTATATATAAAGGTAATTTCAAAATACCATTTGTGTACATGCAGTATATGCAATACTGTAATGAATAGTGTATGATACACTAGGAATGTAACGTAATGTATGAAAAAACATATATTATATGCTGGTTGTCGTCAAACAGTAATACATGAAATCAATTGCTGACAAAGTTGACTATATTGCAATTGGTCCCCACTAATCCTACGCATTTTTATTCCTTTCGTTTCTCTTTCTTCTGATTCATATACCCTAAGTTCAATTTGTACACCACCTGGATATTCTAAACTAAGTCCACTACCTTTCACTTCTTCTCTTGAAAATATAAAACCTTTTGGTGGCGCTCTTGCATCTATTATTTGTTTAACACGACCTAATATAGTTTCGGAATTTAATCTGCTTGACTCATCAGATAAAGGAACTTCGACTTCGGTAGGTATCGTATTGTGTGGTCTACCGATACCGCGTGTTATACTAGGTCTCAAAGGATCGCACGGTTCTGAAATAATAAAACTCGGAAGAGTGTTGTAATGAGGTAATGTATCTTCGAGTGAATCCGGCGATGGAGACGGAGAAGGCGAGCAACTTATTAACGTCACTTGTCCTCCAAGAACATCTGTCACTGAAATTTGCGGTGGTACCTATAAACAAATATTAAAATTAAAAATTAAACGATTTGAATAAGAATATACGAAATTACAATATATTATAAACTTATACGTTATTATTATTTTTCTAAGAAAAGATTTGTTAATATTTAGTGATAATTATTATCAACATAAAAAAAGAAATGTTGATACTTCATTAAATTAAATTAAATTTAATAAAATATTAAAACTTTTTAATATTTAGACAATAAAAAATTAAAACTTCTTAATATTTAAACAATAAAAAATATTTGAATTAAAACTTTTACAATAAAATTGTATTTAAACATAATATTCAAATAAAATTTTAAAATTTTACACAAATAAAATATTATATTATTCTTTCTATCATTAATTTTACAGTAAATCAACAATTTCTTATGAGATATTATTATATGATATACGGTAATCAAATTTAAATTCAATTAAATCATGATGGTAAGTCAGTGATTACAGTGAGGGACTCGAATTAAATCTTGTTACTGTATATTTAAAGTAAAAAAAATTCTGAAAAAAAGAATAGAACAATAAAAACGAATAAACAAAATCGGGTGGAGTTCCGAAAGGGTGAACCATTCGATTTTATTGTCGATTGGTATACTGCTGTATTTTGGTGTGCTGATTATTGATGATGACAAATATGATCATGAAAATTACCAACAAGAACATTTTTACGGTCATTTACCGCGCAATCTGGCTAAGCGTCACTACTCCAGTAGTATGCTTGCCATTAAGGCCCGTCTACAATACACGGAGTAAAAAGTAAGAGTAAGAAATTGACCAATCACAGTCGAATGTGAGAAGAATAATCGACTGTGATTGGTCAATTTCTTACTCTTACTTCTTACTCCGTGTATTGTAGACGGGCCTTTATGTACTGTCGAGTAGTAAGGACGCTTAAAGGCGCACGACTTCCACTCCACCTCTCTCCCTGCTTAGGGGCGCACGACTTCCACGTGAAGCGACTCCCACCCCATTTTCCTTCCTACTTAGAGGCACACGACTTCCACGCGAAGCGACTTTCATCCCATCTCCCCCCTGCTTAAAGACACATGACTTCCACACGAAGCGACTCCTACCCCATCTCCCCATCTCCCCCCCCCCCCC
>NW_017295873.1:479342-484133 GCF_001594075.2 Trachymyrmex cornetzi | reverse complement strand
CCCCCCCCCTCTGCTTAGGGGCGCACGACTTCCACGCGAAACGCACGAAAAAATGTGAAAAACAATCTTTTTTTTAATATTTGACCTTGAAAATGACCTTATCCGTAATTTTTATTATCATATTCATAATCAAAACATCAAAAATACAGTAGTATGTCAATCGACAAGAAAATCGAAAGGTTCACCATTTCGGAACTCTATCCACAAAATCGAATAAATAAAATAAGTATTAACTTTAAATCATAATTTCAATATTTAAATGTTATTTTTCATAAAATTTACTTAAATATATGAATATATTTTTAAAGAATTGTATAAAGAATAAAAAATGTGGTAGATATTCATATTAAGTCAACCCCTTCAAAAGTCAAAGACCTTAACATTTATTGTCAAAATCATGACCCTGAGTGACCTCCAACACAAGTTTAGTAGCCATTACTCATTATTCATCAAAAAGTTATTAACAAAAAATTTAAGAAATAACGTTTTCTTATTTCTGCTACAATGTTACGAACTATTTCACACCTTCCCCTCCTTGCATAATGACTGTCCACGCGAAGCGAGGCCAACCACACCTCCTTCTGTCTATGGTCGTCTGATTTTCTATGTGAAGCAATATCCACACCACATTCCTCTCTATCTAGGGGCATACGATTTTCCGCGCGAAGCGAGGTCCATCCTATACCCTTGTCTAGAAAGTCGTTATGCCGTGTAATGGTTACTGGACGCGATGAGCAATGAGCGACAAGCGATATGCAATAAAAACTCTGTTTTTTTCTTACGTGATGATATAAAACAGCTCTCATTGAATATGGCTCGTCGCTCATCGTTCATTGCGCAATAGGTATAAAAAAAGGTAGATCTTTGCTTCGCGTGGAAAATCATTACGTTAGCAGGGGAGGGAGTGTGAAGTAGTTCTTAATAATGCTTTAATGAACAGCGAACAACGGCTACAACCTGTTGAAGATCACTCAGGATTATAATTTTGATAAGAAACTGGTCCTCTTCATTCAAAAATTTATTATATAAAATATTGTATATTATAAAAAATAAATTTAAAAAATGTTCGCTGTGTGATCATATTTTTTATGAATAATTTTTTAATAAACAACCTGATGTTTAAGACCTTTTGATTGTTACTCAGGGTCATAATCATGACAACATATGTCAAAGTCATGATCCTGAATAACAATCAAAAGACCCCCTCCCCTTTTCATTCATTATTTATTAAAAAGTTATTCATGAAAAATATATCCAGATAAATATTGATTTTTGAAGAGGTTGACTTTATGTGAATATTTATCAAAAATGTTAATTGTTTAAAATTTGAAAAGTAAACTCATTTACAAATAATGCTAATAAAAGGATGTGCGATTTTCAAAATTGTGCATCGCAGTGAACGCAATATACATTATATCACAATATTTATATGTGTATACTATACACCGAAACACTGCCATGTCTCCTGATTTTATCAATTGCCCATTTTTGTCGCATTAAAAATTCAGAGCAATGACAGTCAAATAATAAATAATATCAATTGTTAGAACGTAGCAAAAACGAAAGCATATTTTTCTGTGTAAGAGCATTAAAAATCCCTAATAAATACGCTTTTAAAGAAAAAATCCTTCACGAAATAGCAAATTATGTTTTTTACTGCACGTTAATCGAATTGTTTGAATGGCTTAAAGGATTTAAAGCACAGAATACCATATAAATCGCAGGCGTGATTTTAAATTACATTCGCGATTAAGAAGCCAGTTATATGTCGCTGCCATTTAAGAAAAAAATCGATATTTATGCAAAATCGCACATCTCTAACTAGTAAATACATTCTTTTTTTTATCATCAATTTTTTAACAAATTTATAATGAAGTTCAAAATTTTATAACGTGTTCTAATAGGCAAATAGATTTGAATTTTCAACAAAAACAACTATTAAATATAATAAGAACGAATTTATGTTTAATATATAAAAATATGAATATACTGAAAATTAAAAAAAATTTTAAATAAGAGACACGGTAGTATCTCGCGCCAAGTGCACGTGCAGCGCGAGACCGCCTGAGTCTCTTTACACGAGCCGGTGACTTGCCAATATCCAAGATTATCAAATCTCAATAACGCCTGAAATAAATCTATGGGTCAATTCTTAGCAGAATCGTAATACTCGTAACGTGTTCTCGTAAAACTTGTAAGAACTTATGACTAGTATTCTAATTTTATGCGTATGTATCGTAAGACGTACGATTATTCGTAAATATTTTCGATTTCTTGTAAATGTTATGGCTAATAAGAAGCTGTCTGTAAAAACATTGTATAAAGATATAAGTACTTAAAAATTCTTATAAGTCTTACAGAAATATATTACGAGCCTTACGATTTTCTGCTTAGAATTTAGGCACTAGTTTTGGATAGGCCTAATCGATAGCTTATGTTCCAATTGCATAATACAAGTGTTTTTATTCCTCTACGAGCAGAAATATTGTGATACAAAGACATGTCAAATTTTCACATATTAAAATACGTCATCGTTTCTTGGAATGTGTTTTCCTTTTCATATTTTTGATAACAGATGGCAATATTTAAAAGACTGAGAACTGATTTCGCACTAGATCGTTGTCGTTATTAATATCATTTGACATATGTCAAACGTGGGAATTTACTTAGTTATCTTACTTACAGTATACAAGATACTAAACAATAAACACAACAAAGCCTTCCAAATGGTCATCGTGTCCCCACCAAGATTTCAACGGTAAGTAGGCCCCTCTTAATTTTACTCTCTCCAACGTTACCTTCCAATCTTCCCGCCACACGCGTTTAGTCGTCGCAAGCAAGTATGCAAGTATGCAAATATAACTCTTAGGATTAATAGATCCCAAACGAAAATAAAATAAGTCATAAATATGGCTTGTTTTGCTTTTGTCTCTCTCTTTCTCGGTATACGTATCTATATTTCAATAAAACCGCTCCTGACTGCTATACGGTACACGAGTTGTTCCAAAATTGACTGCCAGTACTGAAAATCTATAGTGCACATAACGTGAACTGTAGCATTTTCAGTGTTGGCAGTAAATTTGGAACACAGCCATGAAATGATACGCCGCGTCACCGCACCGGTGCACAGCCACAAATAGAGAAGAAGCGTTGGACCCATGGTGGGGGACAAGCACGAGCGGGCAAGAGGCAAAGGGATTAAGGGCCCGCAGTGCCCGACTTGGAAGGCTCTGACTTACAGTATACACGATACCAAACAATAAACATGGCATTCATTCTGCAAACCGCACGCCGAACTCTTTTTCCCGGTAAAAAATTTGTCATATATAATCATGTAAAGTATATAATATTATGTACAAATATACGTAATAACGTGTATAATCCATTGTATAAATATATACAGTGTACAAAAAGTCCGAAACCATTAAAGTATCTCGAAAAATAAGCATTCCTGAAGGAAAAGTTTTATATAAAAGTTGTAGGATTTAAAATCTATTTACTGATCTGATTAGTTTGACTTTTATACTCTTCCTCCCTCTCCTTCCCTCTTTCCCCCTTTTCTCTCGCATACGCGCACGTATACATTCCACCCTCTCTCTTCCTCCTTTTAACCCTTCATAAAGGTAGGAAGGAAAGAGACAAAGAGAGAGAGAGGGGGGGGGGAGAAAGAGAGAGACAGAGAATCTGACAACCTCCATACGATACACCTTAGGTTAGGGTAATGCTAATACTGATAGTACTGTAACTTTAAAGCATCGTCTACAATGAACAGTAGCAGTAGAGGCTGTAGACACGTAGGAAATAAGCTGATTTTCCGACCCAGCCAGAAATGATTGGTCGATCAACGTCAAATCGATGCTGATTCAACGTCGCTTGACGTCAAATCGATGTTAATTCAACATCGATCGACGTTAATTCGATATTGATCGATCAATCACTTATAGCTGAGGATGTAATAGAGCGTAGAGTAAGTCCGTAAGTGAAATGGTTAAAATCTATTTCGTTTACGAACTTACTCTACGTCCTATTACATTCTCTACAAGTTATTGACCGATTAACATGGAATTAACATCGACGAATTAATATCGATCGACGATGAATTAACATCGACGAATTAATATCGATTTGATGTCCTATCACATTCTCAGCTACAAGTGATTGATCGATCAACATAAAATTAACATCGACGAATTAATATCAATCAACGTTGAATTAATATTGATTTGACGTCGGGCGACGTTCAATCAGCATCAATTTGATGTTGATCGGCCAACCATTTCTGGCTGGACCGGAAAATCAGCATACTTCCAATGTGTCTACTGCTACTGTTTATTGTAAACGACGCTTAAACCCTCATAATTCAAAAAGTACTTAATAAAAAATAACTTTATTGTAGTGTATTGAAAAGCTGTTGACACCAACTACTAGATTCTGGAACCAAAAATAGCGTTTCGTTTGAAAAAATCGATGTGACCTTGACAACACCACTCAATACTGATGAGATCAGTGCATGGATCATTTTAAACCCCACAACTTTTGTATGAAACATTACTTTAAAAAATGCTTACTTTCCAAGATATTTAAGGGATCCGGGACTTTTTTATACTGTATAATTATTCCTCCGTCTGAAAACGGGGGTCTTTTGTGTCCGGCCGAAAGTGAGTCATCGCTATAACTTTTGAAGGCGCTATTAGATAGCGCTAGTTTGCCTCTGGTAGTTCAGTTAGCATCGCCGAGGACCCCCCTACCAACTGCCGAGTCTCCAGTTCGTGTCAGACAGCCGTGGCAGTC